>NC_088223.1:64591197-64688697 GCF_036934945.1 Oncorhynchus masou masou
CGAGCCTAGAAGGCATTTGGCTCGTTTGCTAGGCTTGAGTCGGAGGGCAACTCGCGGCTGGGTTTCCCTTTGTAATCTGTGATAGTTTGCAAGCCCTGCCACATCTAACGAGCATAAGAGCCGACGTAGTAGGATTTGATCTTAGTCCTGTATTGACGCTTTGCCTGTTTGATGGCTCTTTGGAGGTCGTAGCGGGATTTCTTATAAACGTCTGGATTAGTGTCCCGCTCCTTGAAAGCGGCAGCTCTGGCCTTTAGCTCAGTGTGGGTGTTGTCTGTAATCCATGGCTTCTGGTTGGGAATTGTATGTAAAGTATGTTCACTGGGGACGACGTTGTTGATACACTTATTCATGAACAGTGACTGATGTGGTAAACATCTCAATTTTATCGGATGAATCTCGGAACGTATTCCAGTCTGTGCTAGCGAAACAGTCCTGTAGCGTAGCATTTGCTTCATCAGACGCCGGTCAGTGTATGTATGAAAACATTTCAGAACATATCAATTCTAGATGAATGTGAAGCATCTCTGCTAGTCAGTGTTATATCATCTTTGTGTGTTTACTCTGAACAGAGGTTAGCCTTTCTCCTTCCTGTTCTTTGTTTGTTGCACCAATAAAGTCAGTTTAACTTTTTAATGAGTAATCTTCTCCTTGTTGGATCTAGAACTGTAGAAATAGGGTGACAAAAAAATCAAATGGCTTGAAATTGATACAGTTAGTCACTCAGTAAGTTTTAAATTCCAGACAAATTTAAATAGGTTCTGTTTGAAAAAAAAAACAGTACCTCAATATATTATATTTCCATACCCAGGCTTTTGCTAACTCCGGTACAAAGGTCAAAGTACAGCTCTATCCATTCTATTTCTATACATGAGACCCTAACAACCATTATTTACTCATTTGAGTCCAAAGGTTACAGTATAGTGTGACTTCCAACAGTCCTGCTCCTATCCCAGTTCGCACCTGCCTGCCCTTCCAACCTCCCTCCACTCCAAACCTTAGGAGACGTTCTGGATGAAATTGGGGAGTAGAGGTTAAAGGTCATGGGTTAATGTCTGCTGACACTCTGGCTCTCTCCCTCAGAGACAATCAGGCGTCTGAATCTAAACTCTCTTCTATTTGCACTACTGGGTCCAGGAGAACAGCCGTGGAGCACCATAGAACTTTGCACTGGGATTCATATCATTCTAGGTCTCATTTTGTCTTTTCATTGAAATGTTCTGCTGGAATGAAATTGTATAAAAAAATATTTGAGGGACTGGGGGGTTGATTGGATTATTTAATTCCTGGATGAAAGAAAATAAAATTCTGATAATAATCTGCCCCAGTAACTGCTCACTGAACCCTTGCTCATGTATAAGGTGAATCACAGTTGAATGGCTATTTTCAAGTATTTTATGGATGAGAAATTCCACAGTTTAGACTTGGAAAATAACCAGGCTAGTTAATTTTCTTTAGCAATTTGTCTTTTTGACATTGGTAGGTTGACTACTTTCTTCAAGTTTTAATTAATTGATGAGCAGGCAGTTTGTTAATTAGAGAAAGACTGATACAATTCTACATGAGGATACCAATTATCTTTATGTGATTTTCACATTTCAATTTGTTTAAATTTCATTTTGTATTAATCTTTTATTGTTCATCATCACACCGGCTATACAGCATTCTTGTATTGCTTTCTTTGGTACCACGGTTATTTTGGTAATGTCTCATGATACAACATCCAAACCTACTACTTTTGGTTATTCTGCATGACAGAGTAAGTAATCTTGGGTGTTAACAAAATTTTAACTAGTGTGTCCAGTAAAACATCAGAGTGCATTTACAAAAGGCCCTTAAACGCCTTGTTAACCAGCCCTCTTAAATGCGCCATGCGTTCTCCTCTTTTCTGTCTTTTGTTGTTTGTCAGAATCGCCACACTTCTACTAACTTCACAGTTATCCTCATGGCTGCCCTGACAGACTTTACCCTTACCACTTCCACTGTAGAATGTAACACACAAAGCATTGTGTCTGTTACCAGAGGCTTTGTTTTGTGTGTGTGATCCTTTTCAGGATTACTGTGTTACATGCAGACTTCTTCATACAGCCACAAAAACAGCCACGGGCTGTCCTTCCCTTAGGGTCAAAGGTGGAAGTTCTGTGAACCACATTTCTGTGAAAAGCTTGGGGGCAGAGGTCAGGGGAATTTTGGTGGGGGAAGGAATAAAGGGAGGATATTGTATCTCCATTCATGTGGCATTTGAGGTCAAAGTTCAAAGATGAAAGGTCATTTAAGTTCAGAGGTTACGAGGGTAGATAACGTAAATTGCTGAGGCCGTTTGCTCCCCCGAACCTAAAGGCTGACATCTCAGTGGTCAAGAAGAACATTCTAGATGTATGGTGCACATTTCGGTAGACAAAATAAATAGCACAAAAGGATATCAAAGTTAAGCCTGTTTTCATGTGTAGTATCTAGTCAGACAGTGACAATAAAAAGCCATCAATTTAGACAATACAAGGTTGATATGAGTGCCAATTTGGATTGAACTTTCGTCTCTGAGTCCTACATTAACCTCAGTTACACTGTAAAATGCTAATTAAAGGTAAACATGCCGTGAACAATGACCTTGTAAAGTGCTATACAATTTATCTCAGTGACAAGTTGAGTGTCAGTTCTGTTTATTAAACTGACATTGAAATAAATTACTGTTTAACCATTATGGCGAGGTTACATTCAGTTATGAGGCACATTATCCATTGGTTAACCTAAATGTGTGTGTGTGTGTGTGTGTGTGTGTGTGTGTGTGTGTGTGTGTGTGTGTGTGTGTGTGTGTGTGTGTGTGTGTGTGTGTGTGTGTGTGTGTGTGTGTGTGTGTGTGTGTGTGTGTGTGTGTGTGTGTGTGTGTGTGTGTGTGTGTGTGTGTGTGTGTGTGTGTGTGTGTGTGTGTGTGTGTGTGTGTGTGTGTGTGTGTGTGCGTGCGCATGTGCGTGCGTGTGCACCTGTGTGCGTGTATGTATGTGTCCTGTTGAAGATCTGTCTAACCAATAACATGGAATTAAAACAATAGTGAAAATCAGTGTGGTGGGAGAACTGCATTGCCCCCCTACACACCCACACTCTCACCCTCCAGGCCCCCAGTCTAAAAATAAAAAGAGTTTCTCTGGAAGAAGGGCTGTGCAGAAGAGAAGTAGGTTATGTTGTGTTTTTATTCATGACAGAAAACAGAGATGTTCCCCAGGTCCTCTGAGACATTTTGTTCAAGGCCAAATGAGATAGAAGACTGTCTGTGGGCCATCATAGTAGATACCACAGAGATTATGTCACAGAAAAAAAGAGCTACGCCTAAGTAATCGTGGAAATTTACAACATGCTGTACTAAACTGCCCAGACTATCAGTATAATGTAATACAACCATTAATATAAAAACCTGATTGTGCTATTTTTTGTTGTTGCTGATTGTTACATTTTCATTCTATTTCACTTTATCTCATCCTTGCTGTCTTTCAGAGGTTGCAAAGAGTTTGTAAGTAGGCCCAATTTATAGACAGTTAATTATTTGATAATTATGTATACAACATTAATAAACACATTATTTAAGTGTCTATAAACCATAGGCTATAAAACTGATTGTATACTACTTTTAAACACAATAAACCGCAAAGGTTTTCACGAAGTCCAACGATACATTTGGAGAGGGGCAGGGACAGGTTGATAATGCCACTGCTCCTTTAAACGGCTCCTTTAAGGGGGGGTGTCAGTGGCAGAGAGGAGGAGTGTCGCCTCTGCTGAGTGCTCGAGCGCAAGGGGATTCCGAGAATAAGCAATTCCGTCAGATTCGACTACAGGTCGCAGAGCCTGATCACTTCGATCAAAACCCGAGGCATTTTGGAATAAATCATCAATTTTTCATAATTAACCCGCGTTCGAGAAATCCGACCTTTTCACCGAGACTATCCGAAGGATTTCCTCCTTTCGAATGATAATGCACCTTTTCGCTTGAGTGGGGTCCACTGTCAGCTAGAGGGGTAGACAAACCCAAGCAGGTACGTGCCGAGCTAAATGTACAGAATAGGCTGTAAAATTAACGACTCTGTAAAAATCCGCGAAGGCACAAACGGGGTGTGTGTCATGGATTTAACATTTTTACAGCATGTTTTTGAGGATTGAATGATGTTTGTGTCTCGAGCCTTAGTCTCTGGGCTCATAGCGGTGTGAAAACGCTGCGTAAAGAAGTCGTAATAAACCAGCCAGTGCTGTGGTAATGTCGTTTCCATTTTGTTAAATGGCATCGGGGTTACATTATAGCCAGTTTGAGATTATTTCCTTGTCGATTTTATAAAAACGCATTACCGCACGTAGACATGTAATAGCTATTTGCCATGGAAAGCGCCAATGTTATGTCGCCTAAATCTAATGACTCAATACGAATCATGTAGCTTGTTCGTGCTGGCTACTTTGTGATTCCGTATTTTTCTCACATTGTTATATTGTCCATTCATTGTTGTGACACTGTTAATTTGTTGTTATAGTGTTTGTTGTTACAATTGTTGCACTGTCCTCGCTGTAGTCTAGCCTACGTGTAAAAATTATAGCCTACAAAATGATAGGCCACAAATACATATGTTCAGTTTAACCTGCATTAAAATGCTGCATAGGACTACTACTATGTAAAAGGCGCATAGCCACTGCCTACTAATACAGATAATGAATATTATTTCTATGAGCATTAGTAAATAGGCCCTGTATTGATATTATGACTGTCAACATCAATTTGGCTCTTTCGTAGGCTGCTCCATTGTAGCCAAATGAGTCATAATTTCAGAGTTTTGTTTGGTGTAGTTTAACATTATAAATGCATTATAATGCTTCATAGTTAAAACTGGATGCTGATGATTTTCAATTAATCTGTTGTGCTTCCTTGTTCCTTGTCAAAGGTGACAAAATGTCTGGCATTGCATTTCTCAAATGTTCATTCATCATTGGCACAGTGTCTGGGATAATGTAGGCCTACATAGCTAAGTTTAGTCACTTAATTTTTTGAGTTTTCAATATTCAGTTCATTAAAACAGATTGTAAATTAGCCTTGTGGATTTCTACACAGAACATACTGGTGACATTGTATTACTACTGCATTATTATTGTTATTATCATTATTATTATTATTATTAAGTTATCTACATCTTATATATTCTTTAGTTTGCTATGGTTTAATTCAATATCTCAGCAGTAGGCTACTGACAATTGACAGGCAGAATGGATTTGAACTATTCCACTGTTTGGAGTAGTCATCACCAGATGTCCTCTAGCTGCATTTGACCATTAACCTAATGTAGCAGGCATGAAAGAAACGCCTTAAACTAGATCCCCCACATACTTGTCTTGATTATAAAAAAAATGGCAGGGAACATTCTCTTCTGCACTCTTCAGCCAATCCAATAAATGTGGAGGAGGAGTTAATATGGAGTGCCGCCTTGTTAACTCCCAAATGCGGAAGTCCTGTCACAGGCTCTCTTTCCATTTCCCCTGAAAACCGGAACATTCAATTTTTGGGGACTCTGCAGAGGCTATTTGACCATGGGATCGGTGGAAAGGCAAAAAGTCAGGGGTTGAAGGTTGGCCAGCGGAGTCACAGGGGAGAGAGAGGGCATGACCTCACTGTTATTTTAGGTGTGCTTAGCCACCCTGGCAAAACTTCCCTCCCAACAACAAACCTGTTTACTTTTCATCATTTGGAACACATCAACACATTCAATTGTGTACTAGGTCTACTTTTACAGCAGACTTGGGTGGATTAGTCAAATATAGGCCTGAGTGTTGTTGAAGTGAACTTGGCTGACTTTTGAAAAGTTTAAATACTCAGCCTGTCTGGGGCTCTGGCTTTTAGCCCTCCCTTTGTGGATTGTTTCAGCTACTTAATTATTTGACCTGATCTTGTACAGGATGTTCAACGGTAGCTGCGTAGAGTCCTCTGTACTGGAGCCATAGATAACTAAAACCTCCACATTTAACATGTTCTTGCTCTTGAATAGGCTAATCTGGTGCACATGCCAGCCATATTCCTCCTACACTGAGCTAGTGTACTGTACTCTACACAATTTGTTTTGCTGTAACCGTGGGTTGTTGTCTATGATGATGATTGATGTGCAGTATCCCACCACAGAATCAGAGGATATTTAAATTAGAACTATGCAAATTATGTTACGTCTGCTGAATAGTCACAAGACTGGACTCTGGACCCTGGTCTAGCAGATCAAGGTTGTGTCTTCCCCGAAAATGGATGTTACAGTGTTGTTCCAGTTTTTGCAATTAATGCACTATCTTTGCTGTAGTGTATGTATTAAAATTAGGGCTAACCCAATTTTGTCGACTGGTTGATTGTTTGGTCGATAGGCTGTTGGTTGACCGAGATTTCTTAAGTCGATCAGTCGCAAATTTGTTTTTTCATGGTGCACGAGACACCTGTTTGATTCATCCCTGTCTCAGTGGACTAATCCATTGCAGAGGCCACAGGGATGGCACAGTTCATCACTCTAAGACGTGATACTGAAATTGTATATGGTTATAATATGTAAAAATAATGGTGGAACACAAATAAATCTCATATTTTATAACAAATGCGTTTTTCTCCGCGTTGGATATTGTCGCTGTCCGCGGTTCTGAAACATAATCTTCAATGTGTGGAAAATTGGCGCCTATCCCAATGTTGCTATGTGCATAATAGGAAAGTTAACCAGCATATTGGGGTTGAGAACAATGCGGTGGATGCAGCAGTAACCGAGAAGAGGAAACAGCCCTTGCCTTATTGTCTAAGAAAATTGAGGAGAGAGAAAATCCCAAATTAATTAGGTCTATAATTAATAGCCTAACTCTTAAATGTGCCTGGCTTTATAAATCATCCATAAAAATCTACAGAAATAAGACATACATTGCTTATGTTGCCTGTTTGAGTGATTGTTTGATAGCCTCCTGATTCCGTGAGCACCAAGGCTCATGCAACGGCAAAATGTCAGATAAAGCAATTTCCCAGATTCGCCTGTTTATAATCTTTGCTATGCTAAAATCAAGGTTTTACAATTGTATTTCATTAAAACAGACTGGTATTGCTTATAATTTATTTAGTGTTGTTTTCACTGTTCCAATCAGGCAGAAAAATAATATTGTAATCTAACAGCATCTGTTTGTCACACATAATATGCACGTAGCTCATGCTCTTATACCCTCCTTTTTCTTGATCTGCTTCTTATTGTCATTATAAAAATGATAATTATGATCGTCAGCAATAAGTGTAATTTTCATTGCTTAGCCCTTTATTTCAATACTTCTATAGGCTAATGTATCAATCATTCATTCATGTCATCACACAGCATTATGAGTCATTCATGATTTAAATTCAATCAATCATTTTAGTTTTAAAATTAAATTACAAAGGGAGCTTTGGATAATTATCCTAAACAATAAATCAATCGCAATTCAAAAGCATGCAACAGTTTTTAGTCTTCTGTAATAAAGGCTTTATTCAGTACCAGTCAAAAGTTTGGACACACCGACTCATTCAAGGGTTTTTCTTTATTTTTACTATTTTCTACATTGTAGAATAAAAGTGAAGACATCAACATGAAATAACATGAAATAACACATATAGAATCATGTAGAATCATGTAGTGTTAAACAAGTAAAAATATATTTTAGATTTTGATTCTTCAAAGTAGCCACCCTTTGCCTTGATGACAGCTTCATACACGCTTGTCATTCTCTCAACCAGCTTCACCTGGAATGCTTTCCCAACAGTCTTGAAAGAGTTACCACATATGCTGAGCCCTTGTTGGCTGCTTTTCCTTCACTCTGCGGTCCAACTTATCCCAAACCATCTCAGTTGGGTTGAGGTCGGGTGATTGTGGAGGCCAGGTCTACTGATGCAGCACTCCATCACTCTCCTTATGGTCAAATAGCCCTTATACAGCCTGGAGGTGTGCTGGGTCATGGTCCTGTTGAAAAACAAATGGCATTCCCACAAAGTGCCAACCAGATGGGATGGCGTATCGCTGTAGAATGCTGTGGTAGCCATGCTGTTAAAGTGTGCCTTGAATTCAAAATAAATAACAGACAGTGTCACCAGCAAAGCACCATCACACCTCCTCCTCCATGCTTCACGGTGGGAACCACACATGTGGAGATCATCTGTTCACCTACTCTGTGTCTCACAAAGACACGACAAGTCTCTTCTTATTATTGGTGTCCTCTAGTAGTGGTTTAATTGCAGCAATTAGAATATGAAGGCCTGATTCATGCAGTCTCCTATGAACAGTTAATGTTGAGATGTGTCTGTTACTTGAACTCTGTGATGAATTTATTCGGGTTGCAATTTCTGACATTTTCCGGATTGACTGACCTTCATGTCTTAAAGTAATGATGGCCTGTTGTTTCTCTTTGCTTATTTGAGCTGTTCTTGCCATAATATGGACTTGGTATTTTACCAAATAGGGCAGTATAACAACCCTACCTTGTCACAACACAACTGATTGGCTCAAATACATTAAGAAGGAAAGAAATTCCACAGATTATCTTTAAATAAGGCACACCTGTTAAATGAAATCATTCCAGGTGACTACCTCATGATGCTGGTTGAGAGAATGCCAAGAGTGTGCAAAGCTGTCATCAAGGCAAAGGTTGGCCACTTTTAAGAATCTCAAATATAAAATATATTTAAGATTAGTTTAACACTTTTTTGGTTATTACATGATTTCATATGTGTTATTTAAAAGTTTTGATGTCTTCACTACTATTCTACAATGGAGAAAATAGTAAATATTAAGAAATACCCTTGAATGAGTAGGTGTGTCCAAACTTTTGACTGGTACTCTGTATATCTTTTGTTTTTCGTTAGGACAGACTCTCTGGTACACTTATTTATTTAGTGTTGTTTACACTGTTCCAAATGGTCAGAAAAATATATAATATTGTAATCTAACAGCAACTGTTTGGCACACATAATTCTCACACAAAGTTGCTCCTATACTCTCCATTTTCTTGAGCTCCAGTAGCATCTACAACTAAGTCAAATGTCTTCCACAGATCTGACTTCCCTTTTCCCTCCTGAGCAGCCAGTACAATGTATATAAAGTGTAATATTGGGATGCAAACTCAAAATGTAATACATTTCATCTCTATATCTGATGTGGTACAGAAGTATTCTTTTTTAGGCCCATAACCATGTGTGTGAGGTGTATACTTTTATTTCAAAGTAGATTTGTTTAGGACTAGCAAGAAACACTCTGTGTGGCCCTGATTTAGCCCACAGTCGTAAAAGGTTAAGCCTCAGATTCTTTAAAAAAAACAATTTAGATCAACATTAAATTACTTCAGCAATCAGTGCGGATAGAGCAGCTTGCTATGGAGCGGGCAAGCTATAGTTGTTTACATGGACAGACAACTATAGGGGACATTTTGTTGGTGGAAGAGAGGGTGAAGGAGGAGGCTTGGCTTGAAGCGCTGGGCATCTTGTTATGACATGCATTATCTGAATTAGGCCCTCAGAATTATACCTACGTACGAAGGAACAACCTCTATGGCGGAACCTTCGATGTCTTTGAACTTCTGAGAGTTGGTTTAACGTTGGCCCAGAGCTAGCTAACTAGCTAACAAGCTTGTGTATGAAGAGTGACACCAGATTTAAAAACACGTCTTACATTTTTGTAGTTAATAAATCCAATGTGAAACATGATAACTATAGTATCCTTAAATAGCATTGAAAAAGTGAATCCATTCTTCTCTCCCAAGTGGCGCAGCGGTCTAAGGCACTGCATCTCAGTGCTAGAGGTGTCACTACAGACCCTGGTTTGATCCCGGGCTGTATCACAACCGGCCGTGATCAGGAGTTCCATAGGGCGGCGCACAATTGGCCCAGCGCCGTCCGGGTTAGGGGAGGGTTTAGCCAGGGTAGGCCATCATTGCAAATAAGAATTTGTTCTTAACTGACATGCCTAGTTAAATAAAGGTTTTAAAAATAAAAATGTAAAATCTCTCTTCCTAATTTCTGGATCACGCTTGAAACGTAAATAGGCTAGAGTAGCCTATGCTTCGGAGGGGGAGGGGCAGGTAGCCTACACACGCACAGGCAAAGATTTTAATCTGGCAGGCAGACACTGGAATATGTTTCTGAGTGACAGAGTGAGGGCTTTGCATAGGCGCTTTGTTGTGTATTTTGTGGGACTGGAAGTCTGGAATGTAAAATAACATTATTAACCAGTCCCCATGCTTTTAAAATGATGGCTCTGTTCCGGAATAGTATAGATCACGTTCACTTCTGGTTCTGATTCTGTTCCTGTAAAAATTTTGTTATTTTCCGTTTTTTGGTTCTGTTCCCAGAACCGGTTCCAATCCCTGCTAACAATAGGCCAAGATGTTGAATTAGTGATGTAGAAATACAATGTCATGTCGGTCATGCTTTCAACTCATCACACCAACTCTCCTAGGCTATCTACTCCAATCCGGGAGTGGTGTGGAAGGGAGGGATGGAACCAAAGTCAATGGGACTCATTTTGATGATATGGCAGGAGCAGCTAAATGCTTTTTTATTGCTGTGGCTCCTGGAGGCAGGCAGGGGTGAATGACGAAATGGAGGGATGAAAGTTGGAGGGAGGCTGGATCAGGCAGGCAGCCCTTTGAGATACTGACTGGCGCTGGCTGTCTGGCTCATCTGTTGGATAACTCTTCCTCTCCCACCTCACCTCCCCATCCCCCCTCCCACCTTACTCACCTCCCCACCTCAACCCTCCTGCACCCTGGCCTTGGAGCACTGACAGGGCCGCTCAATTATCCACACACATTGATTCTTATCGTTTGCAATTGCTGTAAATGATTTATACTTTGCTGAAATTACTCCCAAAGTGATCCACGGAGACAGGGGAGAGATGCAGGTTAGATAAATTAAGCATGTCACCCACATGAAAGCATGGCACCCAATTTCAGAAACAACAGCTGTGGAACCTAACTGTGACGATCAAAAGCAGGGGCAACAAAAGAGAACACAGTTACCTTGTACTGTTACATACACAGGCCAAACATAATGTGCGTGGCCATTGGTCTGTCGTTCCTTACTACTGATGATATTTGGATATAAAGGCCATGTTTTGTTGTAGTCTGAAGAAGCCCAAACCTACAAGCTGATGTGAGTCGACCTGACTGTCTCCTTGGGTTGGTTGGGGTGGTCACAACAGAGGAGCAGAGCAGAGTTGACTTTCCCTCCCTGCTCCTGAAGTTGAGATGGTGGCCTCAGGCTGTGGAGGTGCTGCAGATGGCTTCTCCTACTGTGTGTGTGGCTATTGCAGCACTGCCAGTTGGGCAGGCTAATGCCACTGGCATGGTAGTGTGTGGGTGCACTGTAGATGAAACAGGAAAATACACTCATGAATACAGTAGAATACATTGTTTCTAACTGAAGTAGTTATAGGCTACGATACATCAAAACATGACTCACATTGCTTTACAAAGTAGATACAACAAATAGGCTACTGGTGTGTGTACAATCAGTTTGAAATCACAATAAGAGGATGAAAATAGGAGACCAATAAATGGCCTTCAGAAAGGAAAGATAATGTTATTGTAAACAAAGACACACTGTTCAACAACTTACAGTATGACCTACAATATAACACCATTTGATAATTACAGAATTTGATAATGACTATCCCAAAGTCTTCTAGTTAGCTACTTAGTCTTGTGTAGTTACTAGTTAGTTAGCTGCTAATACATTAGGCTACCTGTTTTTGTCTGTGTCCTGGTCATGAGGGTCAGTCCTGAAGAGCACAGCTAGGAGTTGAAGGTTAAAGGTTAAAGTCCGATTATGATGTCAGAAACACCAGAGGATATTTGTGGACTGGGGAGTGTTACTTAACTGTGTCTTATTTTAACCAGGTTATGTGGAGGGACTGAGAGCAGAGCAGAGCTTAGATCTGGGGGAGAAAAAAGCCGTCCAGGCTAAGTGAAAATGCCACTCATTCCTGACGAGTCCCCGGCCTGGTGAAGGTTAGTGGTTTGTCTTTGTAAGCTGAGGGATTGATGCATGAGCCTGTCTATCGGAGAATTCAAATTCCAAGGCAGGCGCAGTCTCATCACAGCGCTCCCTCTCAGCCATCATATTACAGGGGCCCTGTCCTTCCCAACTTCTTAACAGCCTGTCCTTATGGGAACCTTGAAGCAGCCCAAGCAAGGACACAGCGTCTGCTGCAAAAAGCCTGTGCAGAGGGAGGCTTTACGTAACGCTGCCTGCCTGCCTACCCAGCTCACCTCTACTTTAAACATGGGTGTATGTGACTCCCTGACACTACATAGAGTAGCACAGAGTAGCACACGTCCCCCAGGCCCCCAGACTGGCCCCCTGGACAAGGAGGGGACAGAGAGATCCCGGCAACTTAATTATATCTTTCTCTTTTAAAAGCTTTTGTTTGAAATAAACTTTCCCAGTCAATTAGCTAAAGAGGAATTTTTAGAATGTATTAATAAATGATGGATATATTGCACAGGAAGACAGTAGAGGGAAGGAGGGAGGAGGGTAGTTGAAGGGGTGCATATGCTGTACAGTAGGTGGGATTGTGACTGTGAGATTTATTTACCTCAAGAAGGGGCACGTTCGGGAAAATGTTTATTGTGTAAAACATTGGCCTTAGAGTAGATAGCTGTAATGCTCCAAGACCAGGAGCACCGACCAGAGAGTTCATAGTGCACAGTGTGGCGGTCCATATTTTGATTATTGTTCATGTTAACACACGCTCACACGTACACAGACTCACACCCTGTTGTCTTAATCTATGGGCAGACTGAAATCTGAGTCATATGGCTTTCCAAGGGAGTGGAAAAACAGAGCTTGGGCCAAACACAAATGGAGCAGGATCCTGATGACATCACAGTGACTGTGTCTGTTTGTGGTAGTAGGATCTGCTAGCTGGGATTTCCCCATTCAGTCACTCACTCACTCACTGCTTGTTTTAGACACACATCCTTTATCCTTTTAGTGCTGTAGAAACAATAACCCGATCCCTATTATGTACTGTACTCCCCAACACCTCCACACCACCAACTGTAATTGTATAACTTTTGGGAGATTTGGGGATTTTAGTGATGAGGCGAGCTGTTGCCAGGCAACAGGGCACCTTGTGCGAGTGGCTGTGCTGTGGAGAGTGCACAAAAAAAATGCTGGGTTAAAAACAACGCAATTTGGGTTATTTGGTCACCTAGCGCTGGGTAAATATTGGACAGAACACACACTTGGTTATTTTGAGCCAGCCATTTGGGTTGCGTGAATAACCCAACATGTTGGGTTATTTGGATTACCTAAACGCGGGTTATTTAACCATCAGTTGTTTTTTTATTCACTTTCATGCTGGGTTAACTTTTCATGCTTGCTCTTATTTAATGTAATCCATAGGTTATTTTCAGGAGGCGTGGCCTGTTAGGGGCGTGGCTTTCACATTACATATTTAATATACAATGAATAAAATTATTATGTACATATTGTAACAAATGGTAACTCTCCCAACATTGGGATATGCATAGGCTCTTTAAGATCTCATATACTTGTGTAAGACTCATTAATTCTTAAATGTCTATGTCGTTGGGGGCGCGGGGGGGGTTCTAAACCAACATACAGTGTGGAATTGTTTTAAGATGGCCATACAATGGATAATTTAGCTATTTCATTTTGAATTTTAGGACTCCTTTAGGTATAAAACATTAGATTTGATAAATTATTGAATTTGACCTTTACTAATAGACCAGAGAAACGCATTGAATAACAATGGCAAAAAAATGGCAAATGGCAAAAAAGACAGTCAACAAATAAATAAGAAGAAACCAGGTTTTGCAGTGGGTGTCCTATATCTAGGAGATATAAGAAAGCTTAGGAAATATATACTGTATATATTTTGTTGCACATATTGAACCCTGTTTAGGGTAGGCACAAAACTACCTTCATACTTGCATTCATTATTTTAAACTGGTACTGGTTACCTTCAGACGAGTCCCGTAACACTTGTGGGGGTCGTAGAGCAAAACGGAGAACACCATCATGTTCGTGAGAGTCTCCCCTTTGGATGCTACAGATGTTTTCGTAAGTAGACCGATTTTCGGAATGTCTCATGGTCTGACAAACACCGCTCTAGCTCTGCCACCTTTCACCACAAATGCGTAAGTGCGACTTCGGCGGATGCAATATAAAACTGGGGATTTTTTTATTATGTTACTTAGTGCTTCGGTCAACTCTAGGTGGGGTTAAAGCTACAAAAGTGTTGGTGTTTAACCTTAATATATGATAACAATACAACAGAACAGATTAACCGGAATGACATTTACTCTCATGGATGGCCAAAAATTACTATCTGAACGCCACAACCCTACTAAGCCACTCCTACAGTTTTCTTATCTGACCCGCTGCATCATATTGCAAGAACACAGCATCAAGAACCCAACCTAGATTTTTTTAAAGAAAACAACCCAACTAAGTGGCCCAATGACTGCAACCCAGCACTTGGGCCATTCAAACAACGCAACATTTTTTGGAGTGTGGTGACTGGAGAGGGGTTTAGGAGAAGAGCTACAGTATAGCCTACCGCACAGAGATGCTACTGAGAGATACATGTACGATGATATGAAAACAGGGAGAATTTCAGTTTCTTGGTGTTTAAAGAAATTTTCCAAACAGGTTTCTTCACCTACTGACTACAAACCAGTAAATGTGTTTTTACACATTTTGTAGTGATAATTGATAAATTACATATATAACATGTTGCCCATTGCTTTTCAGACAAGAGTTCATATGACATTACAATATTTGGACTGCATAGGCTCTCACACACTGATGAATAGCATTCTTTAATTTCACCGGCGTGTCCCCCCCCATCCTGAGCTTTACCTCTGATCTGGGCTTTTACATTTATTAGTAAAGTAGTGATAATAATGTTAAAATACTAATGTCATTGTGGGCATCCTGGTGAGGGGGCTGCCTTGGTAAACAGACAGGGAGAGAGGTGTGGTACACAGCCAGGGCTAAGCCTTTCTGCCTGCCCTGTGCAGCATTAAAGAAAGAGAGGCCATTTGAGAGAGTAGAAAATATGTCTGTAGGGAGCGCTATGACCTATTACTTAGGGAGAATGGACTGGTGACTAGAAGATTGCTGGCTCATACTCTGCTGTTTTCTGCCCTTGAGTAAAGGCAATTAACCAGGATTTGGCCAGTAAATATCCAGCAGCCATAGAAATTTTAAAAAGATGTGTGAGACTAATAACCATGGAACTGACTTTGAATGAAAGTGCCCACTAAGCAGAGAGATTAATACTGTTAATAGAACCACTGCTGCCTGTGTATTAGTGATCTTCCTTCCTTCCCTCTTCAGGAGCTGTGAATGCAGAGGAGTAGTGTACTGTAGCGCTCCTCCTCCTCTCTCTCCTCTCTTTCTCCCCCCCCCCCTCTCTCTCTCTCTTTCTCCTCTCTTTCTCCCCCCCCCCCCCCTCTCTCTCCTCTCTTTCTCCCCCCCTCCTCCCTCTCTCTCCTCTCTTTCTCCCCCCCCCCCTCTCTCTCTCGCTTTCTCCCCCCCTCCCCCTCTCTCTCCTCTCTTTCTCTCCCCCCCTCCCCCTCTCTCTCTCTCTCTTTCTCCCCCCCTCCCCCTCTCTCCTCTCTTTCTCTCCCCCCCCCTCTCCCCCTCTCTCTCCTCTCTTTCTCCCCCCCTCCTCCTCTCTCTCCTCTCTTTCTCCCCCCTCCCCCTCTCTCTCACTCTTTCTCCCCCCCTCCCCCTCTCCCTCCCCCTCTCTCTCCTCTCTTCCCCCCCTCCTCCTCTCTCTCCTCTCTTTCTCCCTCCCCCTCTCTCTCCCTCTCTTTCTCCCCCCCCCTCCTCTCTCTCTCTCTCCTCTCTTTCTCCCCCCCTCTCTCTCTCTCTTTCTCCCCCCCTCCCCCTCTCTCTCCTCTCTTTCTCCCCCTCTCTCTCTCTCTCTCTCTTTCTCCCCCCCTCCCCCTCTCTCTCCTCTCTTTCTCCCCCCTCCCTCTCTCTCTCTCTTTCTCCCCCCTCCCCCTCTCTCTCTCTCTTTCTCCCCCCCTCTCTCTCTCTCTTTTCTCCCCCCCCCTCCCCCTCTCTCTCCTCTCTTTCTCCCCCCTCCCCCCCTCTCTCTCTCTCTTCTCCCCCTCCCCCTCTCTCTCTCTCTTTTTCTCCCTCTGGCATTAAGACCTTGACCTGATTGCTGAAGAGGCTTTTTAAGTAACTCTCCAGAAGGAGATCCAATCATGTGACATCCTTCACCGAACCTCACCCCAACCTCCCCTCCCAACATTAACAGTCCTTATGTGACTAAGAGGGGGCAGGGGGTGACTGACTGTAGCATGCAAGCAGAGCATGCAGCTGCAGGGGTTGTCCTATTGGCTAATCATGCCAGTCCAAGGTCAAACAGGTTAGAGGTCAATGTGTCAGAGCCAGGCAGATACATGGCTTCCCCTAGTTTCTACCCCTCGGATGACTCCTGTCATGATCTGAGCTGGAGCAAACAAACAGCAGCCCCACTAGTCCCCCTGAGCCCAGGGGCCTGCATGCTTCATTGTAATGGCAGCCAATGGCAGGTCAGGCAGGATTAGTCATCGTCTCGACTCTCGATCACCGATCCCAGGATGTGTCAGTTTGAAGGTCAGTCTGTGACTAAAGTGATTCATGTCCTCAATGAGCTGGCTGGGGGGATTCATGTTATTGCAGTTGCCTTGAGTCAGTCCTCTTCTCGGCTACAGCAGCAGCTGTCCCACTCATAAAAATGTACCTGCTCCTGCCATACTCTGTCTTTCTTTAATAGAGCTGACTGCTTTTCAGAGTATTTTTAATTGTCATTATAGTCTCCCCCCCCCCCCCTGAT
Source organism: Oncorhynchus masou masou (assembly GCF_036934945.1). Taxonomy (NCBI): domain Eukaryota; kingdom Metazoa; phylum Chordata; class Actinopteri; order Salmoniformes; family Salmonidae; genus Oncorhynchus; species Oncorhynchus masou. Next base: position 64,608,060 of record NC_088223.1, read on the forward strand.
GTATTTAATATATGTTCTGCCTAGTGAATGGATCAACCTTATCGCTGTGTTAACACCATATTAACACATCCCAATGAAACTCCATGATTCCCATGAAGTGTGTAATGATACATTAGGCAGGAATCTCTCAGTATTTTGTCTCTCTTTCTCTCTCTCTCTCTGCCTCCTTTCTCCTCTTCCATTTTCTTTACCTTTGGATCAAGGGTTGGATTTTTATTTAGAAGTCTTTTTTTCTGGAATAAGGGAAGCTTTATGAAGAGTTCAAAACAAAACAGAGTTGTCGGAACGTCCGTGTTTCCTAAGGTAATACTTGAGTTATAACAGATGTGTGTAACATACAGGGTATTTTTCAGACAGACAGAAAGACATTTTAATAGAAGTGTTTACATGTAGGGTTCGCAGGCCATGAGTAACCCTTAGCTTGTATAACCTTGTTTCCCGTCAAGGTTTAGCATTAGCGTTGCACAAACACACAGCAGCTTGTGTAACTGTATTTACATGTCTGGGAATGGGGCTAGCGCTAGAGTAGCTAACAAACTGATGCCAATGTACAGCTTGTGTAACATGCTTTGTATACACGTACACAGACAGGCATGTGCACACACACACACACACACACACACACACACACACACACACACACACACACACACACACACACACACACACACACACACACACACACACACACAAACACACACCTGTGGTTGTTAGCTAGCACAAGAGATCTGTAGCAGCCTAACAGTCCTTGTGTCACTGTGTTTACATGTATAGAGATGGAACAGACCGGGCTGAGTCATTCCATTTCATTTCAACAAGCCATGACACCCACCATCTCAGATTGTTCTGAGATGGTCTTTGTAATTAAAAACAGATAAGATAAGCATTCCAGTAACATTATCTTGTTGAAAGACAATTTGAACTCTGAGAAATGAAACAATTTATAGGATTCATAAAATATTAGCCAACATCCGATTTGGACCAAACCTCTTCTTGACAATGATTAAGAAGTGAGGAATCCAAATAAATGGTCAAATGCCATGCACGGACCCTCCCAAACCCCAAATCAATTCCACCCCAATGGCCAGTATACAATATCAGTTCTCTATGTTTGTGTGCGCATTCATCTCTTTATTCAGACTCTTTCATGCCTTTTTTGTGAATTTGGTGATATTTTTTTCCCTGTCCAGAGAAAAATGTTGTGATCCATTCAATAAACACAACAGACCAGCATATACGTGTGTGGCAATAGAGGGAACAGTGCATCTAGTGGGCAAAACCTGGTACTTTCACATTCATTTATGGGGGACAATGCAAGCGACTCCAATGGTTCATTTCTCAGAAAAACCTTTGACCATTTTATTTGGATCTTAAACATTGTTAAGAAGAGATTTAGTTCAAATTTGGACTTTGGGTATTATATTTATTTAATATTTTACATATCTAATAAATTAAAATGCCGCATTTGGGTGCAATCAATGAGTTACATTTTTCACAGTTGAAATGATCTTTCAACAATTTTTTTTTGCAGGAATGCTTATCTTATCTGTTTCTAACTATAGAAACCATTTCAGAACAATCTGAGGTGGTGGGTGTCGAAATCCTCTTTCTTGTGCTTTTTTAGGTGGAACGACTTGGTAAAGGGAGAGAGACATGTGGTTTAGCCCAGCTAGGCCTGTCCATCTCCCTCTCTCTCCCTCTTGCTCTCTTTTCTCGCTCTGTGTAAGACACCTGCCGTTCCATTTAGCAGCGTTGACCTTGGTGGTTATGAGGAGACCAGGCCTGACCTACATACACCCCAAAACGGTTTAGACTGTTCCACTTACTGGCCTTTCCTAGGAAACCTCCCCTCAACCCTCACAGGCCCCATGAACACATCTGACACACATTCAACCCACAAGAGAATAAGGCCATGTTCCTCAGTTCTCACCTGCTGATGTTGCACATTCACATTAGTGATACATTTCATGTTTTTTCTTCTGGAGAGGAAGTGTCTTATGTTGTGTTTTTGGCTAGGCCAAGGATAGGGAAAAGTGGAACAGCAGCAGGCTTCATGCTGATGACTGTGCTCCGAGGCTACCCAACAGGTCTGTGCAGCAGCACAGTAGGTAGCCATTAGCATGCAGAGGCTTAGCACTTCTGCTGAAAGTTAAGCACCAGGTCAACCTCCTCTCTCTGCTTTTAAAGTAGGATGTCAGGTAAAGGCTAATGCTATTCAGTATGTATGCAACCACATGGCGTAGCAACCGCGCTGCTGCATCCACCGGTATCACTCTTGTCTCTATATACAGTATGCTTGCATACTCACTGCATGACACATGGGGCGAGACATAGGCAAAGAGATGCTAACATATAGCTAGCTATCCCATCTCTGAGTGGAATCAATAGGTTTGGCAATGTATTGATTAGTGCTTTGTGAAAACAAATTATCACGTTAGCAGAGATAAAACTGTGGGTCCCAATAAGGGACAAGGGGAGTATGTTGCTGTTGTCACTACTGCTAACTGAGGAACATGGCTAATGCAGGGGAATATTAAAGAACCCAGCCATGACTGAATGCAGCTTAATGAAGATTGAAGAATTACAGTGCCTTCAGAAAGTATTCACACCCCCTTGACTTCTTCCACATTTTGTTGTGTTAAAGCCTAAATTTAAAATGGATTGAATTTACATTTTGTGTCACTGGCATACACACAATACCATATAATGTGAAATGTCTTGAGTCAGTAATTATTCAATCCCTTTGTTATGGCACACCTAAATAAGTTCAGGAGGTAACATTTGCTTAACAAGTCACATAATACGTTGCATGGACTCACTCTGTGTGCAATAATAGTGTTTAACATGATTTTTGAATGACAACCTCATCTCTGTACCCCACACATACAAGTATCTGTAAGGTCCCTCAGTCGAGCAGTGAATTGAAAACACAGATTCAACCACAAAGACCAGGGACGTTTTCCAATGCCTCGCAAAGAAGGTCACCTATTGGTAGATGGGTAATAAAAAAACAGACATTGAATATCCCTTTGAGCATGGTGAAGTTATTAATGACACTTTGGATGGTGTATCAATACACCTAGTCACTACACCGATACAGACGTCTTCCCTAACTCAGTTGCCAGAGAGGAAGGAAAATGCTCAGAGATGTCTCTATGATGCCAATGGGGACTTTAAAACAGTTGCAGAGTTCATTAAGGGCTGTGATAGGAGAAAACTGAGGATCAATTTTTTTATTTCACTAGGCAAGTCAGTTAACCTCTCTGGGATCATTTGGGACGCTAGCGTCCCACCTCGCCAACAGCCAGTGAAATTGCAGGGCGCCAAATTCAAAACGGCAGAAATCTCATAATTAAAATTCCTCAACCATACAAGTTTTTTACACCATTTTAAAGATACACTTCTCGTTAATCCAACCACAGTGTCCGATTTCAAAAAGGCTTTTTGGCAAAAGCAGAACATATCATTATGTTAGGTCAGCAACTAGTCACAGAAAGCATTCAGCCATTTTCCAACCAAAGAGAGGTGTCACAAAAAGCAGAAATATAGATCAAATTAATCACTAACCTTTGACGATCTTCATCAGATGACACTCCCAGGGCTCAATGTTACACAATACATGTATGTTTGTTCGATCAAGTTCATATTTATATCGAAAAACCTCAGTTTACATTGGCGCCATGTTCAGAAATGCCTCCAAAACATCCGGAGAAATTGCAGAGAGCCAAATAACATAAATACTCATCATAAACTGATGAAAGATACATGTTTTACATAGAATTAAAGATAAACTTGTCCTTAATGCAACTGCTGTGTCAGATTTCAAAAAGCTTTACGGCAAAAGCACAATATTCAATCATCTGAGAACAGAGTTCAGCCACAAAAGCAAGCCATACAGTTACCCGCCAAATTGTGGAGTCAACAAAAGTCATAAATTGCATTATAAATCTTCACTTACCTTTGATGATCTTTGTCGGAATGCACTCCCAGGACTCCCACTTCCACAAGAAATGTTTGTTTTGTTCGATTACGTCCATATTTATGTCCAAATACCATTTTGTTCGCCCGTTTAGTTCACTATTCCAAAGGCACAATTGGCGAGCGCAAAATCCAGAGGAAAAGTCAAAAGAGTTCCATTACAGTTTGTAAAAACATGTCAAACGATGTTTACAATCAATCATTAGGGTCTTTTTATAAATAAATCTTCAATAATATTCCAACCGGATAATAGCGTATTCATTACAGAGGAAAAAGAAGGAACAGCGCGCCCGCGTGACCGCGCTGTGAACAACTGATTGGCCTCATCCTAGTCCACTTGTTGAAACAGCTCTTATTCGACACCGTTCCACAATAGAAGCCTCAAACAACTTTGCAAAGACTGTTGACATCTGCTGGAAGCCTTAGGAAGTGCAATCTGGCCCAATAGACACAGCATATTGGATAGGCAATCACTTAAATGAAATTACAAACCTCAGATTTCCCACTTCCTGGTTGGATTTGACTCAGGTTTTCACCTGCCATATGAGTTCTGTTATACACACAGACATCATCCAAACAGTTTTAGAAACTTCAGAGTCTTTTCTATCCAATACTAATAATAATATGTATATATTAGCATCTGGGACAGAGTAGCAGGCAGTTTACTCTGGGCACCTTATTTATCCAAGCTACTCAATACTGCCCCCAAGAAGTTAAGAACAATTTCTTATTTACAATGACAGCCTAAAGGGGAACAGGTTAACTGCCTTGTTCAGGGGTAGAATGACAGATTTTTATCTTGTCAGCTCAGGGATTCGATCCAGTAACCTTTCGGTTACTGTCCCAATGCTCTAACCACTAGTCTACCTGCCACCAAATGGATTAACAACATTGTCGTTACTCCACAATACTAACCTAACTGACAGCGTGAAAAGAAAAAAGCCTGTACAGAATACAAATATTCCAAAGCATGCATCCTGTTTGCAAAAGGCACTAATGTAAAATTTGACAAAGAAATTAACTTTATGTCCTGAATACAAAGCATTATGTTTGAGGTAAATCCAACACAACACATCACAGAGTACCACTCTTCATATTTTCAAGCATGGTGATGGCTGCATCATGTTATGGGCGTGCTTGTCATAGGCAAGGACTAGGGAGTTTTTTAACCTAAAGCACAAGGCCATATATACACTGAAGTTGCTTAATAAGATGACATTGAATGCTCCTGAATGGCCTAGTTACAGTTTATCACGTTCACTGTCTTCGAACTCCCTGTCATAGATGAGCCAAGGCGCAGCGTCCATGTAATTCCACATTTTTTTAATAAAGTGAAACCTTCACAAAAAAAAACAGGTAAACAGAAACCGAACGTGACGCAACCGTGGCGCACACAAACACACACAGAAAATAAATAATTACCCACACAATGAGGTGGGAAAAAGGCTGCCAAAGTATGATTCCCAATCAGAGACAATGATAGACAGCTGCCTCTGATTGGGAACCTCACTTGGCCAAAAACGAAGAAATAGAAAACATAGAATGCCCACCCAAATCACACCCTGACCTAACCAAATAGAGAAATAAAACGTCTCTATAAGGTCAGGGCACAGTTTTTACTTAAATCGGCTTGATAATCTATGGCAAGACTTTAAACTGATCAACAACCAACTTGACAGAGCTTGAACAAAATTAAAAAAGAATAATATGCAAATATTGTACAATCGAGGTGTGCAAAGCTCTTATAGACTTACCCAGAAAGACTCTAATCGCTGCCAAAGGCGATACTAACATGTTTTGACTCAGGGTGTAAATACTTATGTAAATTAGATATTTCTGTATTTATTTTTTAGAAAACATGTTTTCACTTTGTCATTATGGGATGTGTGTAGATGGGTGAGAAAAATAATCATTGTAATCCATTTGGAATTCAGGCTGTAACACAACAAAATGTGGAATAAGTCAAGGGGTATGAATACTTTCTTAAGGGGATTGAATGTGTGTTTGCGTGTGTGCGTGGGTGGAGATATCATGAGCTGTCGCGACCCACAGTGACATTGGTGTGACAGTGTCAGGCATGAATGTGACAAATAGAAAGATGTTCTTGGTATTTAAATCAGGCATAAAATACCACTTGAAATCCTATTGCGTGGAATGACCGTTAGGGGACAATAAAGTTATACCACAGTCATAGAGTAGGCTTAGGCATCTGGAATCTGCTTTGTAGCAGGTTACATTCTGTGCCTAAAACAACTGTTAATTCATGTTGACTCTCGTGTTCCTTCCATTTGTTATATTATCAACTCACAACAAAAAAGAAACCTAGTCAAGTGATTACAGTTCTTCTCCCTACATTCTTTTCCCTCCATTACATGTCTCTCACTCAATTTCTATCCGACCGCTCCCGCTACAGACACGTGCTGCACACCCAAGCTTCCATTAGGCCTACAAAAATTACTGCCTATAAAAACATATCTAACTGATGGGATACACAAACAAAACTGTAGACAAGCTACAATCCTTGCCAAATCACGACCGCTTTATCACAAATTCAAAATGGACTGGTTGATTAAATGGAAATATGTGTTCTAACCACAAGCTGCAGCTTTGGAATAGATGCTTTTCATCTATTTTCGTTTTTTTTTTTGCAAACTGTTATATAGGGTTACTTAAGTACTATTTGAGAAGGTCCGATCACACAAATTTCCTAGGTGGCAAAAGTCTGGATGGATAATGTAACTAATCGGCATAGTAACAAACCCCCACCTCGCAATCCGTGTAACCCCAAACTGGTCACACCCCTCTTGTTGGCGAAGAGAAAATGTTGCAGTTTTAAAGCTAATTATCCCGAATTCTACACATTTGCATGGCGGTTGCAGTCCTTCATTTAGCAAATTACCTCGCAACTCAAGTAGGCCATTGACAATGGCTGCATATCAACTGCAATAATTTCTGTAATCAGCGCTTTCTTTCTCAACTGTTAACAATGATGATGTGTGGAGATCTTTATATCCTCAATATATAATGTTAATGATTCAATTTAGTTTCAATGTTTTAACGTTGATCCTTTACACCCGTACCCATACAGGTTGAAAATGGCAGATTTGGCCACTGTTAAATGCCTAAATTGGAATGCAGTGACTGTACAGTAACAAGCTATACATGACGTCAGACCTCTGCCTCGGCGTTTCACAGCTCTCTATGGGTTTTGACTGACAGCTGTTCTGAACTTGAGCACCGCGCATGACAAGAAGTTGCCCCCATCCCTCCTGCTAATTGGGCAACTTTTGCAAATGCTTTGTTGTCTGAGTAAGGGGAATGCTCTAAATTAAGATGACTCGATGTATTTTGGAGATGAGACATTGAGGATTATAATAAATACTGCTTTGATGTCATACAAGCAAGCCAAACACCTGTGAGTCCATGTGCACATTTTCATATCATAAAACTTACATCATATACAGTGTCAGCATTTATGATCACTATGTAGTTACAAGATGGCATTGTGCTATTTTTTGTTATTTATTTATTTTCAAACCTTTATTTAACGAGGCAAGTCAGTTAAGAACAAATTCTTATTTTACAATGACAGCCTAACCTGGCCAAACCCTCCCCTAACCCAGACGACACTAGGCCAATTGTACGCCGCCCTATGGGACTCCCGATCACAGTCGGTTGTGATACAACCCGGGATTGAACCAGGGTCTGTAGTGACACCTCTAGAACTGAGATGCAGTGCCTTAGACCACTGCGGCACTCAGGAGACATACCCTGGGATACGATTTCTTAATCTAACCTTGGCACTCATGCGCACCAAAAGTATGATATTGTTCCCTCAATTGCATTGTGAAAGCCCAACACTGCAATATCGTATTTTCTAATTAGCTAGTCATGTTGACAATAGAACAAGCTTTCAACTGATGCCCACTTGACCCAGATTCTGATTTATAATGGACCATGTTTGGATTGCGTATACAACAACATTAATTGTGTGATGGCAGGGATGCAGGGTTGTGTCCCAAACAAAATAACTACAAGTGCTTGCTCTAGTTCCTCAACGGCACAGCTAGGAGAGCTCAAAAAATCGCCTTACAGTTAGGGCTGGGCGGTATACCGTACTTTACGATGTGCCGGTATTGATGCACGGACCGGTTTGGGTTTTAAACATTACCTTCTATAACGGTATTTGAATGTTTGATTTGTTAAATGTGATACGCCGTGTGTAAAGTCCATTTTTATAGTTTACTCATCTCTCTCCGCTCTCACGCCGCTTTCCACACAGACCTAGCCCCGTCCCCTTTCACTCAAGGAGCACATTTGTTGTTCCTTGACATTTTGAGCCTGTACTTGAACCCACAAATGCTGATGCTCCAGATACTCAACTAGTCCAAAGAAGGCCAGTTTTATTGCTTCTTTAATCAGGACATCAGTTTTCAGCTCTGCTAACATAATTGCAAAAGGGTTTTCTAATGATCAATTAGCCTTTTAAAATTATAAAATTGGATTAGCTAACACAACGTGCCAATGGAACACAGGAGTGATGGTTGCTGATAATGGGCCTCTGTACGCCTATGTAGATATTCCATAACAATAGTCATTGTAGTCTACAATAGTCATTTACAATATTAACAATGTCTACACTGTGTTTCTGATCAATTTGATGTTATTTTAACGTACAAAAAATGTGCTTTTCTTTCAAAAACAAGGACATTTCTAAGTGACCCCAAACTTTTGAACTTTTTTACTGTGATATGATATTTGGGACATATCGCCCAGCCCTAGTTGGTTGAAGACTCTTCTTTGACTCATTAAAGTGCATTAAAATTACTTAGGAAATGTGCACACTTTGTAGAGGTGTGTGGCCACTTGGAGGCACAAGTTAGTCCTATCACTCAAACCCTTGTCATTTTTTTGTCTTATGTTGCACCTACAACACATTTTCCATAGCTACCTTAATAATGGCTGTTGATAAATGAGTAAAACAACTGTGTGTGTTTAAATAAGGCAAAGGATCCCATTTAACATTCTGAGTAATAGATGAGCTAATGTTCACCTCTTAGCTGAGGAGGGGTGGGATGGGTGAGTATGTGAGTGTGTGTGTCTGTGTGCGTGTGTGTGTGTGTGTGTGTGTGTGCTTCTGCTTGTCTGCTTGTATGTTTGTGATTGTGTGTGTTGGTGAACACTGTAGATTGGCTAATGTTTGTGCCTTGGGAGCAGTAGCTAGTTGTTTAATGAAGGCGTGGGAGGATTGCTCTGCCTACTGTACATACAGTAAGGGTCTCACCAAGCTGATAAGGGTCAACTGTTTCAAAGGCCACAGAAGTGGGATCTCACAACTACTGGGTCTCAGGAGGGTAGTCTCTTTCTTTGTCTCTCTTTATTTCTCTCTCTCCCAGTCTGTCCTTCCTAGGGCTGTTACGGTGACCGTATTACCGCCACACCGGCGGTCACGAGTCATGAGGGCAGTCAAATTCCATGTGACTGTTTAGTCACGGTAATTAGGCTTCCCCAAGCTCTGATGCTGCTGATGGTCATTAGTAGCCTACCAAACTTGCTAACTGCCTGGTACATAGCACTGTATTGTCCTTCTTATCACTCTGACATCAATGCAAAGGTGATTTGAAAATGTAATCAAACTTCATGAGAGCCCATGAGCTCATGTTGCGCAACATTTTTATAGGCTATACAATTGCATGGTAAAATAGAGTGATGGCCTATATTAAAAAGAGGAGGATCCCATCAGCTTTCCATAGGCTACTAAATTTATTTCTCAACTTTCCTAAAATTAAGCACATTGCTTCTTTTTACAACAGAAGTATAGCATACCTGGCTGTCATGAAAATTAAACATGGGAAAAGCGTCCTCCGTCCTCGCTATTTAAGTGCAAAGATGACATGTATTTTTTCCCTCTGCCCCTGTTTTCGAGACAGGTGCATGATAATGGTCCATTCTAAATCAAAACAAATTTCACACATTATTTAGTATATGTAAAGACAAGATTAAATCAAGAATAGTGTGATGGGTGACAATATTAGCCTATCACTTGTGAATGATGCCCAGCTTAAGGCAAGAAACAGTTCATGCTTTTCTTTGCAACTTTTCAAATCATAGTCGCACATCTCATGTAGCCTAGCCTATAGGCCAATATGTTTTGATATGGTTTGTATCTAAAGTGGCCAAATAACGTCTTAAAATGAAGCACATTAATCCACGTTACAACGGGTGTAGAGCTTAACTGTTAAACATAAACTGCATGTGAATTTCAAGTTTGGGGAAGATACTTTTCACCATAAAAATGCAAAAATGCACCTTTTCTTAAAAAAAAAGCATTACATTCATTTGTGGTCTCTTTTGAGAATGGCGTTTTCCTGCTAATGGAACATTTGCTCTTACTGCCGTGTGCGCATTGCTGAGCTTATAAAGTGAAGAAATAGCCTAATAGTTTAACAACATTTTAAGCTAAACTTTCTCATCAATTGTGTCAGGCTCATTGCTTAAAACAGGTTTTTTGATGCTAGTGGTTGTATTAATTTGGGCTCTATCGCATCCCACGTTTGGGACAGTGTAGATTGATATAGGCTAGTGCTTTTGCTGTTTGTTAGGCCTACTCATCTTGTTGGCTGACGAAAAGTAAATGTGGACAGTTCTTCCAATATCTTCAATATGCGCCTCCGAATTGGAGAAGGAGCGCGCGCAGTTGCATCCCCAATGTGTCACTTGTCAAAAGATCCGATCACGTGACTGAGAGCCATGTGAGTGAGAGATGCTTCAGCACGCAACCGGAAGAAGGGAATTATACTTATTATATTCAGCCCAAGGGCACAACGGCCACTGGCCGCAAAAGGCATGGATTTTTTAGGGGGCATTATGGCCACACAAAGGGGATGCAGCCGGGAAATTTGAGGCATTATTAAGTGCTTGTCAAATTGTGAGTGAGAGACTGATGAAGTGTGTACAGCCTGTGCAAAAAACAAAGGAGAGCGCATGCCTTTCATGAACTTTTTTCAAATCACCATTAGAGTGGCATCTCATGCAGCCTTAAACTATATTAAAAATCAAAACATATAGCCCAACATTTGTAACACAATTAAAGTTACATAAATAACTCTAAATGAAGCATATAGTAGTACCTGTTTCTTTGTTAACCACTCAACACAGAATAGCCACATGTGCACATTCCCTCAAATCTTTTGGAGAAAATATACTTTCTATTTTATTCAGCTATGTTCAATTGTATTCTTCATACTATAAAATAATATCAAATAATGCCACGTAATTCTAAGAAAATCTTGTCCGCTAAAATGAACTAGTGTAGCCCACAGCCATGTGGCATAGCCAGATCAGGGCCTGACATAAGGACAACTCAGAGTATTCTATTCTGCTCTTCTGAAATAGACTACATTTTCTTCATATCATGTTTCTTTCGACCTGTCTAAAATAAATAAATAATGGATTTATTCTACTGGTTACATGGATTTATTTGACATTTTAAAATGTAGATGTTCCAAAGGTCTGCATCAGTGGCTTGTAGGCTATGGAAGCCAGGAGATGGAAAATGTGTTTATGTTAATTAACGGTCAATTACCGTGAGACCGGCAGTTATTTGCTTGACAATCACCGGCTGACAAAATTTTATGACCACCACAGCCCTAGCACCCCTCTTTCTCTCTGTCTCCCTTGATCATATGCTGCAGAACTCCTAGCACGGTCTCAGGGAGAGAAGAAAAAAAGGAAGAAAAGTGGGTCAGGGCGACCTATTTTTTTCCCACAGTTCATGAAGGGTGGCGGATTGATCGTCAGTTAGACTATAGAAGAGGGAGCAGAGCAGAGCAAGGCATGATGGGGAGGCAGGGCCCTGGCTGTTGCGAGATGCAGGCAGAGGCAGCCACTCAGAACTGGGTCAGCGGCAGAGGCTCCGTTTTGTAAACGGCTTGTCAAACTGAGGAGAAAAGCTGCAAATGAACCATAGATTATACGCCCCAAGCTGAGCGCCGAGGAACTCTCTTCACCACTCCTTAGCCCTACATCACACAGAGCGAAAAATACACACACACACACACACACACACACACACACACACACACACACACACACAGAGGGAGGGCCTACAGTAGTGGGAGTCTGTGAAGTACTACCACCTATAAGCGCCTCTGTTTCCCCCTCCGTCTCCAGTTATAGCGTTTGATTACTGCAATCACAACTGACAAGATCAAAAGTAACAGTCAGTATCTAGTGTGGCCACCAGCTGCATTAAGTACTGCAGTGCATCTCTTCCTCATGGACTGCACCAGAGTTGCCAGTTCTTGCTGTGAGATGTTATCCCACTCTTCCACCAAGGCACCTGCAAGTTCCCGGACATTTCTGGGGGGGGATGGCCCTAGCCCTCACCCTCCGATCCAACAGATCCCAGACATGCTCAATGGGATTGAGATCCGGGCTCTTCGCTGGCTATGGCAGAACACTGACATTCCTGACTTGCAGGAAAGCACGCACAGAACGAGCAGTATGGCTGGTGGCATTGTCATGCTGGAGGGTAATGTCAGGATGAGGACCTGCGGACCTGGCATCCTTTCACTCCCTCCTCTCTACATTTTCCTCCTCTGTCTCTGCTGCTAAAGCCACTTTCTACCACTCTAAATTCCAAGCATCTGCCTCCTAACCCTAGGAAGCTCTTTGCCACCTTCTCCTCCCTCCTGAATCCTCCTCCCCTCCCCCCCCTCCTCCCTCTCTGCAGATGACTTCGTCAACCATTTTGAAAAGAAGGTCGACGACATCCGATCCTCGTTTGCTAAGTCAAGCGACACCGCTGGTTCTGCTCACACTGCCCTACCCTGTGCTCTGACCTCTTTCTCCCCTCTCTCTCCAGATGAAATCTCGCTTCTTGTGACGGACCGGCCGCCCAACAACCTGCCCGCCGACCCTATCCCCTCCTCTCTCCTCCAGACCATTTCCGGGGACCTTCTCCCTTACCTCACCTCGCTCATCAACTCATCCCTGACCGTTGGCTGATTCCGTCTTCAAGAGAGCTGAGAGTTGCACCCCTTCTGAAGAAACCTACACTCGATCCCTCCGATGTCAACAACTACAGACCAGTATCCCTTCTCTCTTTTCTCTCCAAAACTCTTGAACGTGGTCCTTGGCCAGCTCTCCCGCTATCTCTCTCAGAATGACCTTCTTGATCCAAATCAGTCAGGTTTCAAGACTAGCCATTCAACTGAGACTGCTCTTCTCTGCATCACGGACCGCTCCGCACTGCTAAAGCTAACTCTCTCTCCTCTGCTCTCATCCTTCTAGACCTATCGGCTGCCTTCGATACTGTGAACCATCAGATCCTCCTCTCCACCCTCTCCGAGTTGGGCATCTCCGGCGCGGCCCACGCTTGGATTGCGTCCTACCTGACAGGTCGCTCCTACCAGGTGGCGTGGCGAGAATCTGTCTCCTCGCCACGCGCTCTCACCACTGGTGTCCCCCAGGGCTCTGTTCTAGGCCCTCTCCTATTCTTTGCTATACACCAAGTCACTTGGCTCTGTCATAACCTCACATGGTCTCTCCTATCATTGCTATGCAGACACACACCTTCTCCTTTCCCCCTTCTGATGACCAGGTGGCAATCGCATCTCTGCATGTCTGGCAGACATATCAGTGTGGATGACGGATCACCACCTCAAGCTGAACCTCGGCAAGACATGCTCTTCCTCCCGGGGAAGGACTGCCCGTTCCATGATCTCGCCATCACGGTTGACAACTCCATTGTGTCCTCCTCCCAGAGCGCTAAGAACCTTGGCGTGATCCTGGACAACACCCTGTCGTTCTCAACCAACATCATGGCGGTGGCCCGTTCCTGTAGGTTCATGCTCTACAACATCCGGTACATTGCATACGACCCTGCCTCACACAGGAGCGGCGCAGGTCCTAATCCAGGCACTTGTCATCTCCCGTCTGGATTACTGCAACTCGCTGCTGGCTGGGCTCCCTGCCTGTGCCATTAAACCCTACAACTCATCCAGAACGCCGCAGCCCGTCTGGTGTTCAACCTTCCCAAGTTCTCTCACGTCACCCCGCTCCTCCGCTCTCTCCACTGGCTTCCAGTTGAAGCTCGCATCCGCTACAAGACCATGGTGCTTGCCTACGGAGCTGTGAGGGGAACTATGGCCCCGCAGTACCTCCAGGCTCTGATCAGGCCCTACACCCAAGCAAGGGCACTGCGTTCATCCACCTCTGGCCTGCTCGCCTCCCTACCATTGAGGAAGTACAGTTCCCGCTCAGCCCAGTCAAAACTGTTCGCTGCTCTGGCCCCCCAATGGTGGAACAAACTCCCTCACGACGCCAGGACAGCGGAGTCAATCACCACCTTCCGGAGACACCTGAAACCCCACCTCTTCAAGGAATACCTAGGATAGGATAAGTAATCCTTCTCACCACCCCCTCCCCCTTAATGATTTAGATGCACTACTGTAAAGTGGCTGTTCCACTGGATGTCAGAAGGTGAATTCACCAATTTGTAAGTCGCTCTGGATAAGAGCGTCTGCTAAATGACTTAAATGTTAAATGTTAAATGAGCCTGCAGGAAGGATATCACTTGAGGGAGGAGGATGTCTTCCCTGTAACGCACAGCGTTGAGATTGCCTGGAATGACAAGCTCAGTCCAATGATGCTGTGACACACCGCCCCAGACCATGACGGACCCTCCACCTACAAATCAATCCTGCTCCAGAGTACAGGGCTCGGTGTAACGCTCATTCCTTCAACGATAAACGCGAATCCGACCATCACCTCCGGTGAGACAAAATCACGACTCGTCAGTGAAGAGCACCTTTTTCCAGTCCTGTCTGGTCCAGCAACGGTGGGTTTGTGCCCATAGGCGACGTTGTTGCCGGTGATGTCTGGTGAGGACCTTTCTTAAAACAGGCCTACAAGTCCTCAGTCCAGCCTCTCTCAGTCTATTGCGGACAGTCTGAGCACTGATGGAGGGATTGTGCATTCCTGGTGTAAGTTGTTGTTGCCATCCTGTACCTGTCCCGCAGGTGTGAAGTTCGGCTGTACCGATCCTGTGAAGGTGTTGTTACACGTGGTCTGCCACTGCGAGGACGATCAGCTGTCCATCCTGTCTCCCTATAGCGCTGTCTTAGGCGTCTCACAATACGGACATTGCAATTTATGGCCCTGGCCACATCTGCAGTCCTCATGCCTCCTTGCAGCATGCATAAGGTACGTTCACACAGATGAGCAGGGACCCTGGGCATCTTCCTTTTGGTGTTTTTCAGAGTCAGTAGAAAGTCCTCTTTAGTGTCCATATTTTCATAACTGTGACCTTAATTGCCTACCATCTGTAAGCTGTTAGTGTCTTAACGACAGTTCCACAGGTTAATTGTTTATGGTTCATTGAACAAGCATGGGAAGCAGGGTTTAAACCCTTTACAATGAAGGTCTATGAAGTTATTTTTACGAATGATCTTTGAAAGACAATGTCCTGAAAAAGGGATGTTTCTTTTTTTGCTGAGTTTGCATGTCTAACATAGAGAACTGATACTATATACTCGTTGTTGGGGTGGGATTGAGGTGGAGTGTGGAGGGTCCGTGGATGGCTTTTGACCACTTAATTTCTTACTCATTTTTAGAAGAAAAAAAAGTTTGGTCCAAATTGGATGTTAGGTACTGTATGTTTTGAATATTATATGAGTTCTACAAATGAAAATGGCCAATTTCTGTTCAATCAATTAATTTCTCAGAGATCACATTGAATTTAAAGAATATAATATTATCTCTTTCTAACTACAGAAACGATTTTCAGAACAATCTGAGGTGGTGTGTGTCATGGCTTGTTGCAATGACCCAATTGCAAGAATGCACTCAGTGTCTTAATTGGCTGGTGACGAATCATGATGGAATTTACAGCATCTACAGTATGTACACAGACAGGTAGTGTGTAAGCTTTCATCTGATGTCATCATCTTACATCCAGGCAATCCCCCAATCTCCATTTCTATATTGAGTGGCTTAATTAAGAAGGCCCTTAATGTTATGTGAGATTGACAAGTTTGCAATTCCAGCCCATACTGATTCCTGTCATATCCCCATTTAAACCGTGTAAAATATGTGCTACATTCACTATAGGTCTTATTGGTATTGATATCAACACACTGTTATTAATTTACTTTGCATCTTTTATGTCTCCAAAAAGCCCAGGCAAAAATAATTGTCTGACTGTAGGGGGCTGAGCTGAGCTGGGACCTTGGAACTTGAAATCAGGGCTTATCCATTTATTGGGTTTTTGGACCAATTCAATATTCAGACAGTCCAGCAGCTCTCACTCATATTTCGCTATGTGGAACAGGTCTGCTTGTAATGAATATTTTAGGCATTGTGGAGGATAGGTTCTACACTGTAGTCTGCTTTTAGTCTGGTCCTCCACAGGGGATCTATAGTAGGCTGGCCACCAGGTCTGAGGAGAATCTCGTATTAAAGTGTTGTGATGAATATAGTAGTAGTGCTTGTTTCACACTGTTTATTTTAACTGTTTAACAGTGTTTAAAGTTAAATTCCACCCCTTTTCAACCTCGTAGTCATTATCTCCAGCACCAAACCAGCGTCTACATGATGTGAAAACAGTGTGTTTCTATTATCTTTGGTTAGAAAATACATAAAATGGTCCTAAAAAATTCTCTGAGATTTGTGATGTCTCTGCTTCTCTAAAACATCACAGGGTAGGATTAAAAATTAAAAACACTGTGATTTTCAATGCGAAATAACTTTTAGGGAGGGTATTTTCATGCTCCCCACGTTACCACGAATCCCATAGTGTTTTTAAAATGTTGAAACTTTTGATGATTTCATCGGGTAGAACTTTTTTAATTCATATTTGTTTGTTTTTTACAAAACATAGAAATGTGCCGTTTTCACATATGTAGACACTGGTACTGTGCTGGAGATAATGACAATGAGGTTGAAATCAGCATGTTGTTTGTGCAACAGTATCTTCTAAATCAGAGAGGAATTGGCAAAGCATGAATATGTTAGCTACATGAAGTAAGAGAAAACATTTAATGCAGCCAAAGATTATAGGTTCCCACTCCCCTGGGAACCACTAACCACCATGTCACAATAATGCCTCCATAGAGATCCTATTAGTATTTAAATTCCTAATTCTATGAACGCCACCCTGGCTTTTACATTTAGTTGTCATGTCAAACAACACTGTTTTCAAAGTGCCCACTATTACATTCTAACTATAGTCAAATCGCAATTGCAATATTTGGTTAAAGCCCCCCTGTAGTCTTTGTAATTGTATTTTTTAAAGCATCACTGTTTGTCTAATAAATCACTGTGTGTGTTAATGAATGAAAATGAAATGATGAAAATAATGAAAATAACACCAAAATATGTTTTTATCATATATTTCCCTGAGCCTCCTTTGGCTCAGTCTGATCATGTGTGCATTTCAAAACAAATGTAAATATATTTACATGCATAACCCTGATTGTCTGATAGGATGGTCTAGCTCTAGCAACAAGATCTCATAAGCTGTGTTCGAATACCCATACTAACATACTGTATACCACGTACACTACAAGTCAAAAGTTTTAGAACACCTATTCATTCAAGGGGTTTTCGTTATTTTTACTATTTTCTACATTTTCTATTTTCTACATTTCTACATTGTAGAAAATAGTAGTCTAAGCAGCACGTAGTCTAAGCAGCACACTCTGGCTCAGATTCTCATGGGTTCGCGCTGGGTGATTGTTTTTCTTTTTTTGTGAGCCCCAAGGAAGGCATATATCAATGTTCTCAAGACCTTGTCAAATGTCCTAAATCACCTCTATTTCTAGTGACCAGCCTGGGTCCAGCCTGGGTCTAGAGCCCACCCAGATGACCAGTCATTGGTCTATTGTAATCAGATCACATTGTGACATCATAATGTGAGCCAAAAGTTCCATCTCACCAGAACAGGCTGAAATTCCAGGCTTAAAAAATAATAATAATTACAGCTCTTACACAAAAATTATCATTATTTTCACAATTTCAGAGTGTTATTTCAACCTCATAGTGTGGAAATATTATTAAGACAACAGGAAAATCTAGTTTTTAACTGTACTGTTCATTTAAAAATAAGTCCTAGGTGTTTTGCAAATATCATGCTGCCCAGTGTGGAAATCAACTTTTAGTTGAAGTTTGATTGAACAATATAAAACCATCAGAATGGAGAAAGCCCTATTGAAATCACTTAAAATGTATGTACTAGGGTCATGCACAACTCATAAAGCCAATGTATAACTTCTATTATTTAAAAACATCAAATACCGTCATACTGTCCAAAATTTGGAAAATGTAGTGAAATGATATTTTGACCATTTCGTCCAGCCCTAGTCTGTGTGTGTTTCTATATTTGTGTGTGTTTATATGTGTGTGAAGGTGAGACATGCTGAGCAGTAAACCAGTTAGATCCAGAACAAGGCCAGACCCGGTCTCTCCGGCCAGTACCAGAGCAGTGTTTTAGTGAAGGGGCCTGGCCGCCATGGCGCTGCTAGCAGATGGTTTCCAGCAGCCCTGCCTGCATAGGACATGTGATAACATTACATTCATGAAAGGTCAGGCATGAAGGGAGCTGCAGGGGAAGAGGCTGGGCCAGTGGTGAGGAGAAGGGCTCGGCCTCATTCTGCTGCTCTTCAACACAAACACTGACACACACTGATACACACTGATACACACACAGTCACTACCATGATTCCTGGAAGTCGTATTTGCATTAAAGGCAAAAAGAACACTGCATTTCCTTTCAGTTCATATATTGAACCAGCAGTCTCTTGGTGCAGTGTAAATATTAGCTGGTTGACCTGCTCTTGCATCATGTTGAAAGGGAGTGATGCTCTGCACTATTTATTTGCATGTTGATAAAAGCATCTGTGTGCTGTACTGTGGCTTATGTTTAGTTCCAAGCTCAGGTGAAAGTAGAAGTAATGATTGGCTAGTATGACAGTACAGAATGAGAGAAGGACTTTGTACAGTGAACCATGGTGTTGTTTATCCATGTAAATGTCACATATTTTCACCATGACCTAGCATTCCTTTCAGTCACCATGAGCAGCCTGTTAAAACCTACTCCTATTGGTTAAAATGCTAAATGTTAAGAGGCTCCTCCCCTTTCTAAGTGAGTTAGAGAGGCCGCCTCTTCAGGTGATGATTCAACACAAGGCTGTCAGATCTCTTAAATAAAGACAAATGGCATGTTTGTAGCTCCAGTACAGAGCCCTTTGTGCCAAAAGCCTGGAAGAGAAGGGGGGGAAACAAGATGTGATTTCCTGGTATGTAAATAACACCTCAAGTGGACTGCTGCTTTGTTGTGGGTCAGCAAGCCAGCCAGCCAGCTATCTCACTACACACACACACACACACACACACACACACACACACACACACACACACACACACACACACACACACACACACACACACACACACACACACACACACAGGTGTTTTCTAAAAACACCTCTTCTGAAATTACATGGGTGCTCCAGCCAGAAGAATGAGGAGGAGGTGGAGGGAGGATTAAAAATACATCCACATGACCAAGCCAGTCAGACATTTTGAAATTCTGTCTCTATCTTGGTCCGATAGGGAGGTTAAAGATACAGCATCCTGATAACTATCTTCCCCTCAGGGGGACAGATAAGAGCAGCACAGATTGAATAAAAAAGAGCTGGGGAGAGAGGGAGGGAAGAGAGAGGGACGGAGGAGATCTGAGATGTTTATCAGGCTGCAGTGAGAAGTTTTTTTGGTCTTGCAGATCCAGTTCAAGGACGCCCTCAGGCGAGGCCGTGGCAGATATCTCGCCGTGCCAACAATGCCTCTCAAGGTCATATGAGCCAGCCCTGTGACATTAAACAGGAAGGGGGAGGTGTGACAGCAAATGGGGGGGGGGCACAGAAAATCATCACTTACCCAGCCACCCACACAATGAAAAACATCCTTAAACTCCTAACAAGGGAAATCCATTAACTAATAGTACAGGTAGATAGCAATGAAAACAATACTACAGAGATACAAAATAAGTTGGAGGAAAAAGAAAAAGAACTTGAGGAACTTATTCAAGAACGATCTAATGTAATCTATTACAAAAATAAAACAATTTGAGTGGAATATAGAGAAAAATGCACAAAATTCAACCTGAATCTCACACAGGAACGCTAACAAAAATTAGTTGCAGAAACTCATTACTGAAGACAGACTCATCTATGATTCTCCGAATGATATTAGAGGAAACTAAATATTTTAAGCAGATGTTCTCTTTTCCATCTCATCTTCACCCACTGAATGACGATTACTGTAAGGTATTCTTCCCAAATAATAAAAAAAAAATGGAAAGTTAACAAATTTACAGAAAGATCCGTGCTAAGGCCAAATTACAGAGGAATAACTTTTTGAGGCTATTAAAAATCCTTTCAGTCTGGAAAAACCCCAGGGCTTGATGGCATACCGGTAGAGGTATATCAAGCCTTTTTTGCTATACTCAAAGCTCCATTGTTAACTTGTTTTAACGACTCCCATAGAAATGGTAGTCTGTCAGGTACTCAGCGGTAAGGTCTGATTTCACTATTATTAAAACAAGACCCAGATGGCAAATATAAAGATCCAGTCTATCTTAAAAACTGGAGGCCTCTTACACTTCAATGTTGTGATGCAAAAATACTAGCGAAATACATAGCACTCAGAATTAAAAGGGTTTTACCAGGTATTGTTCATCCTGATCAGACAGGTTTTTTACATGGACGATACATTGGAGATAATATACGACAACTACTATAAATAATAGAACATCATGAAACATAGAAAATAAATGTTTCGATTTTTTTCAATTTTAGTGATTTTCTTATAAAATGGGTAAAAGTAATGTATAGCAATCCCAGGTGTAAAATGGTAAATAGCAGCTACTTCTCAGAGAGTTTTGAATTGTCAAGAGGAGTAAAACAAGGCTGTCTGCTGTCACCATATCTTTTTGTTATGGCCATCGAAATGCTAGCTATTAAAATCAGATCAAATAACAACATTAGAGGATTAGAAATACAAGGCTTAAAAACAAAAGTGTCCATGTATGCCGATGACTCAAGTTTCATATTAAGTCCGCAAGCTACATCCCTGCAATGTCTCATTGAAGATCTAGATAACTTTTCTGGACTCTGGACTAAAACCTAATTATGATAATGTACAATATTACGTATTGGCTCTTTAAAAAATACAACTTTTACATTACCCTGCAGTTTACCTATAAAATGGGCTGACAGTGAAGTAGACATACTTGGTATTCATATCACAAAATATATAAATAAGCTCTCCACAATGAATTTCACTAGAAAACTTGTAGAAATAGACAAGATCCTGCAACCATGGAGAGGTAAATACCTGTCTATTTATGGACATTTTGCCCTGATTAACTCCTTAGTCATATCTCAGTTTACTCACTTACTTATGGTGCTGCCTACTCCCGAATATTTGTTTTTCAAATCATATGAGCAAAACATATTTCACTTTATCTGGGATGCAAACCAGACAAGATGAAGCGTGCCTGTCTATATAATGAATAGGGTGGATTGAGATGATTAAATATAAAAGCACTAAACCTCTCTCTAAAAGCTTCACTTATTCAAAAGTTTTGCATGTACCCTAAATGGTTCTCAAGTAGATTACTAAGAAAAGCCCATCCGTTGTTTATTTTTATTTTTTTTTGCCTTTATGCAGATTGCCATGTCTCATTTTCTATTAATTGAAAATGAAACTCTTTTTCAAACAAGCTGACTGCAATTTCAAAATCACCCCCCTAAAAAGATAGAACAAATATTATGGCTGAACTCAAATGTGCTGCTTGATAAAATACCTGTATTTATGGGAAAGTTTGTTTGAAAAGGGTATTTTGATTTTAAATTATATTGTAAATTGGAATGGTAGAGTTATGTATTTCATGGAGTTATCAGAATTGTATGGAAAGGTCTGCTCAATCCAAAATGACAACCAACTGATTACAACATTACCCCAAAAATGGAGGAGGCAGGTGGCAGCGGGAGGAGGTAGGGAACTGGTCTATCTGCACAATCAATATAAAGGATCAAAACTGGCACAGGAATAAAAATAGCATGAATAGGAAAGTATACCAGTTTCATTTGAGGACCAGGATGTTGACAGCTGTGCCGTAGTTGGGAAGAGATGTTTGATGTACCGATTCCATGGTACAGGGTGTATGAGTTGATGTAAATAACGACGCAAGATTTGAGACTTTTCAGCTAAAATGATTATATAGAATTCTTGCCACCAAACAAATGTTGAATATTTGGGGCATACAATCATCGTAGCTCTACAGATTTTGTTGTGAGGATACAGAATCAATGTACCATTTATTTTGGTATTGCCCTCAGGTAGCCTGTTTCTGTTCTCAGGTTCAGGAATGGCTGAAAATGTCATTGATCTAAAATGGACCCTAGAAATAGTACTGTTGGGAGATCGGGAGAGCCCGCGTCAGTCAATTACTAATATACCTATACTCTTAGTAAATACATTTGTCTTCAACTCGCAATCTGTGGATTCTATTCGATTAGATACATTGTATGTTAAACATCACAGCATAGTTGATATATGGTGAGTAGAAATCTAAAGAGGTTGGCCAGCAGAGATAGGTGGGATGAGCTGAGGGAAGCTGAGTGTTGGGATGTGGAATTGGAGACAAGTTTTGAGTTGAGTTGCTGGGTAAAATGATGGTCAAAGATTAAAGTTAAAAAAATGTTGTAAAAATAAACATAACAAAGAGTATGTTTGAATGACACTGAGGGGCAATGTTTTTACAGCTAATGCCTGTTTGTCTGAGGCTGATGCCGTGCAGGTGTTTGTACACATGCATATACACACACTCTCATTCAAATGCACACATGTGCACATACACAGACACACACGCATGTAAATAGTGCCATACATGCACTCAAACATATTCAGTTGGCCTTGCTGTTATGATTTTTGTTGTCATTGATCTCTTTTGTTTTTTGCATTATTGTTTTTTGTTATTGTCTTTCTCTTTTTTCTCTTTTGCTAATTGTGTTGGTTGTTGGTGCATTGGGGACGAGGGCTTGGGGGCGGGGAATGGAATGATTATACATTTTTGGGCAGGGGGGGGGGTCTCAGATGTTTAAGGGGCAGCTCTTGGTAATCGTGGGGGGATCTTGGGGGGCTTGTGGCCTGGTGGTTGGAAGCTTGGGCCGGTGGCTGATGGATCGCTGGTTCCGGTCCCTGTTTTTGACCTTGTGGGAGATCTGCCGACGTGCCCTTGAGCAGGGCATTGACCCTGGTTGCTGCTGTGTATCGCTCTGGATGGGAGTCTGTTAGATGACTAATGTGATGTAGTTGTTGAGCAGCTTCACTGCTAGTATATATATATATACTTTTTTTAAGGGTGGATCAGCTTAATATTGCGGAAAGAATGTTGCTTCCAATGTAATTGTCTGCATCATTTCCAATCCCCCATATTTTTTGGGTAAATATATATATCCATTCACGCATGCATATATATACACATACAGTGCCTTGCGAAAGTATTCAGCCCCCTTGAACTTTGCGACCTTTTGCCACATTTCAGGCTTCAAACATAAAGATATAAAACTGTATTTTTTTGTGAAGAATCAACAACAAGTGGGACACAATCATGAAGTGGAACGACATTTATTGGATATTTCAAACTTTTTTAACAAATCAAAAACTGAAAAATTGGGCGTGCAAAATTATTCAGCCCCTTTACTTTCAGTGCAGCAAACTCTCTCCAGAAGTTCAGTGAGGATCTCTGAATGATCCAATGTTGACCTAAATGACTAATGATGATAAATACAATCCACCTGTGTGTAATCAAGTCTCTGTATAAATGCACCTGCACTGTGATAGTCTCAGCGGTCCATTAAAAGCGCAGAGAGCATCATGAAGAACAAGGAACACACCAGGCAGGTCCGAGATACTGTTGTGAAGAAGTTTAAAGCCGGATTTGGATACAAAAAGATTTCCCAAGCTTTAAACATCCCAAGGCGCACTGTGCAAGCGATAATATTGAAATGGAAGGAGTATCAGACCACTGCAAATCTACCAAGACCTGGCCGTCCCTCTAAACTTTCAGCTCATACTAGGAGAAGACTGATCAGAGATGCAGCCAAGAGGCCCATGATCACTCTGGATGAACTGCAGAGATCTACAGCTGAGGTGGGAGACTCTGTCCATAGGACAACAATCAGTCGTATATTGCACAAATCTGGCCTTTATGGAAGAGTGGCAAGAAGAAAGCCATTTCTTAAAGATATCCATAAAAAGTGTTGTTTAAAGTTTGCCACAAGCCACCTGGGAGACACACCAAACATGTGGAAGAAGGTGCTCTGGTCAGATGAAACCAAAATGGAACTTTTTGGCAACAATGCAAAACGTTATGTTTGGCGTTAAAGCAACACAGCTCATCGCCCTGAACGCTCATCGCCCTGAACACCATCCCCACTGTCAAACATGGTGGTGGCAGCATCATGGTTTGGGCCTGCTTTTCTTCAGCAGGGACAGGGAAGATGGTTAAAATTGATGGGAAGATGGATGGAGCCAAATACAGGACCATTCTGGAAGAAAACCTGATGGAGTCTGCAAAAGACCTGAGACTGGGACGGAGATTTGTCTTCCAACAAGACAATGATCCAAAACATAAAGCAAAATCTACAATGGAATGGTTCAAAAATAAACAAATCCAGGTGTTAGAATGGCCAAGTCAAAGTCCAGACCTGAATCCAATCGAGAATCTGTGGAAAGAACTGAAAACTGCTGTTCACAAATGCTCTCCATCCAACCTCACTGAGCTCGAGCTGTTTTTCAAGGAGGAATGGGAAAAAAATTCAGTCTCTCGATGTGCAAAACTGATAGAGACATACCCCAAGCGATTTACAGCTGTAATCGCAGCAAAAGGTGGCGCTACAAAGTATTAACTTAAGGGGGCTGAATAATTTTGCACGCCCAATTTTTCAGTTTTTGATTTGTTAAAAAAGTTTGAAATATCCAATAAATGTCGTTGCACTTCATGATTGTGTCCCACTTGTTGTTGATTCTTCACACAAAAAATACAGTTTTATATCTTTATGTTTGAAGCCTGAAATGTGGCAAAAGGTCGCAAAGTCCAAGGGGGCCGAATACTTTCGCAAGGCACTGTATATACATACACATACCTATATAGACATACATACTTTTTTAAAGAATATACCTTTATTATTATTTCCCGCAAAACCCTTCCGCCGATCCCTCAATTGGAGTAAACTAATAAACACTTCTGCTTCTACCTTCAATCCACACATCTTATACACACTCTACAGATACAGTCTACTTTACAATAGTTCTCTCTTGTTTGTTCTTAGTCCTTCCTCTATTTCTGATGTCCATCCAGTTTGATTTCTATTTGTAACTATGCTATTTCACAAAAGCTCCGTACCTATATACATTCTACAGATCCCACCCTTCAGCTCCACTCAACCCCTCCCATCTGTCTCTCAACATCATCCATTTCGGATTTCTACTTGCCATATATTTTTCACCTGTGCTGTGATGCTTCACAAAATAATTGAACCTTCCTATTCTCATAGCTTCTACAGATTGTAAATTTAAAATAAACATTTTCGCTAAAATAATTATTATACTATTGATCAATTGACTATGGCTTTTCAAATCACCCAGTATTGCTATCTGTAGCGTTAGTTCTAGGCAAATGTTGCAATTCTTCAGCCATTCCTGGACCTGTGACCAAAAATGAGCTACATATGGACAATACCAAAATAAATGATCTAATGACTCTGCTTCCTCACAGCAGAATCTGCAGAGCTGGGAGGATTGTATCCCCATATATATATATAACATTCTATTAGTTGCAAGAATTTTGTATAGTAATATATATTGAAAAATTTGAAGTTTTGAATCCGGCGTTATTTTGCGTATCAGTTCATAAACCATGTGCCATGGAATGGGTACATCGAAAATCTCTTCCCAACTATTTTGCCATTTATATGGCACAGCTGTCAGTTTTTTGGTCCTTAAATTAAATTTATATGTTTTTATTTATCACACTTTTCTTTAAACATTTATTTTCTTTAATACAGGGCCGACATACAAGTTCCTTACTTCTTTCCCCTTCTACTTGCCTCTTCCATTTTTTTGGTAATGCTGCAATTAATTGGTTGTAATTTTGATTAGAGCAGACATTTCCATATGTCTGTGTTAGCTGCATGTGTGATATAACACCACCAGTCCTATTTATGATATCATTCACTAAATGTATAACTTTTTAAAACATTTCTTCGATAAATACAGTTTTTTTATCAATTAGTATATTTGAATTTAACCACAATATTTGTTGTACTATTTGTTCCGTCCTTTCAGGTGGATTAAACTGAAATTGTAACCAACTTTTTAAGGCTTGTTTAAAAAAATAAAGATATTTTGGAGATGATTTCCTTTTCAAACAACCGAAGGTGAGCAGGTGTATCTGAATAAAGGGAAAAGGCCCTTCCTGAATACAGGATGAGACATTCTTACCAATTGACTAGAGAACCAGTTTGGATTTAACTATAACTTTTGTATGACTGATGCCTTTAGTGAGAGGTCTAATGCTTTCATATTTAATCATTTCTGCCCACCGAATTCATATTCGTTACATAAATAGGCCCTTTTAATTTGATCTGGTTTGCTGTTCCAATTAAAATGTAATATTTTTTGTTCACATAATTTAAAAAGCAGGTCACTAGGTGTAGGCAAAACCATAAGCAAATAGGTAAACTGTGATATAACACTGCTAGAATATTGTATGTTTTAAATATTCAATCAAATAAAGTAAATAAACTCCCTCCATCTTTCAATTGAGTTAACATCCCAGCATTTGGGTCTAGAGTGGATTTGGTTGAGGTGTGACTGAGGTGGTTTGGTCACCATGAGTAGCCTTGCCTGAGACCTGAACAGTTGCATTGGCACCCTGAGTCATTAACCAAGGTGTTGACTTGGCGGCCTAATACACTCTTCTGGCATACACTACAGGAGAGCCAGGTGTGAACCTTGTTGGTCACGGGGCGTTTTAAGGGCTGTAATTAGTGTCTTTTTCTCTCGGAGCCCAGAGATTCTTGGATGACTACTTATCCAACTGTTGTTGTTGCCAGCCACACACACAGACAGAGCCATGTTAGTATGATAAATCAGGTGAGGGAGGGATAGGAAAGTAAGTTATTTAATGAGACGCGTCCAGCAGTGGTGGCCTCAAATCCTCATATATTAACTATTTTATGGCTGGTAGGAGTCAGATTGTTGAAGAGATAACCCATCCATTGCACTCTGTACAGACTGAAGCTGCTGACAAGACAGGGTGCCTATCCCTGCTTCAACAGGGTTCCTATTCTTTCTTCAAAATACCTTGATGTTTTTCTGAAGTAAGACTAGGCTCTTTCTCTTTTAAACAGCTCCATTATTAAGAAGCATTATACCAACACAGAGTAAATTAACCTTGCCTACCCAGACAGAATCAACTCTTTCATGCACAACAATCTACCTTGTTGGGAGTGTATAGGATGAACTCTGTGGAGCCCAAGAGGGAAATTAAAAGGTTCCCCATCAGAGGTTGTGAACCCAACCACTTCTGTCAATCAGCAGGACTTGATTTTTCTCACCTTAACTTTCATCTCAGACAGGATTTATTGGATAAATGTCCCTAGATCTTGTGATGCAACCCATTTGAACACTAACCCCTCAAAGCTGGATTTAAAGTTCAACTGAGCCTTAGCAACCTTTGACACATTGGGCAGGGCTTTATACAAAAATAACCATCTCAGTGGCTTTATGGTTAAAATCCGCCCTGAGATTGGAAGGTTTGATCCCCGGTTGAGTCATACCGAAGACATAAAATGGGACTCGATGCCTCTCTACTTGGCACTCAGCATTAAGGAGATTGGGGTTAAGGCCCTGCGATAGACTAGCGTCCTCTCCAGGGGGTGTACTTGTACATCAAGCTGCATCAAGCTATACAGAAACAGGAGATAAGCTCCTGCCCTATGGGCTGTTCTGGCTCGAACAAGGCTACTTACTTAGACAAGAAGCGGGAAAAAGGTATTTGGTAACATTGGAATAGGTTTATAGATGTTCAACTAAAGGTCAACAAACGTAGCTACTTTTCATACTAGCAAACCGGTTGTGCTGCAACCGAACCCCACCCCCCTCTCTCAGTCAGACTCACCTGTTCCCCATCCAACTGGCATAGCACCACTTTAACTCTTTATTCTAATTAAGCGGAAAAACATTTAGACTCAACAATCAATAAGGAGCAGTGGTGAGAGGTGATTGGCCGGGGAATAAATCTTGCTGCTTCCTGTCTGGCAGGCAGTCCTCTGTATCATTTCTGCTGATTACTTTTCCCATTACTCAAAACAGATGTGTTGGGAGGATGATAAATCATCCATTAGGGGTTGTTTGTCAGCAATTTGATATCTGGCGTACTTCAAAACACACAGAAAAGTCCTATGTCAGTCAGTCTGTCTGTTGGGTTTCTTTCCTCACTCCATGGGCGTATACACACTAGCGTGGCTTGTTAGGAAGATGGTTTAGTGGGGATACATTATGCGATAGCTACCATTAAATGGTGTTTTTGGGGATATAAAGAACAACCTACGATCAACTTACAACCAAGGGAGAAAGCCTGGGGTAACTTGCTCTTCTTTCTAGACTAGTCTCCTTCTACCTCTCCTTTATCATGTCATCACATCTGCAGGCTATTGATAGAGAGGAGACATTGTCATTGACACATCTCCTGGAGGGAGAGAGAAACAGAGAGGGGGAACTGGTTGAAATGTCAAACTCAATCCCAGTGGAAAGGATGTCAGTGAGCTCTGAGAATGTCCAGTGTTTGTAAGAGGGAATGGAATAGGTGGTGATTTGATAGTAAATGCCATTAAACACAAATAGTTGTTCAGAACCCTCCCGGCCCCATGCCTCCCTCTTCTCACATTATATGTAGACAAACAGACATGGCTGTCCTGTAGTTGCCCCCTACCCTACCAAACTCAAATCCCCATGTTTGTGGACCTTGCTCTGATCCTGCAGCCTCCCTCCAGCTCTATCTCTCTCCCCTGCTCTCCCCCGCTCTGCTGTCTGTCTGTCTGTCTGTCTGTCTGTCTGTCTGTCTGTCTGTCTGTCTGTGCATGTGTGACGGCTGCCTAATTGGGAATTCTCCACTCGTCGGAGCGGCTGCCTCTCTTCTCTCCTCCAGCCTGGGCTGCTGACGAATGGCAGTGGATTACAGATGAGGACACGGTGACCCGCCCGACCTTGCTGCGGGGGAGGGCCGAGCAAACGGGGAGGGCCGAGAGAACGGGGAGGGCCGAGCGAACGGCGTCGGGTCACCGGAGGATGAGGTCGGGGGAAGGTGGGGACTCTGCCAGGTGGCCGCGCTGCGGATGACAGAGTGTCACATGACAGTGGCCCCATGTCACTATGTCAAGGGCACGAGCCCCGCTGGCACGACCACTGCAGCATTTTCCCCTTCTTTTATTTATTTATTTACCTTCTCTCTCTCTCTCTCTCTCTCTCTCTCTCTCTCTCTCTCTCATTCATTTCCTTTATATATTTATCTATTCCCCTCTCTTTCACTATGGGTGTGCTTGGCTTCCGGCTCTGTTCAGCTGGGGTATTAGTCGGTTAGGCGGCAGCAGCACAGGAGATGCCAGAAACCTGAGTGTGTTGAATTTTAATTTCTACGCCTGTCCCCTCCCTCCTGCCCCCTCCCCCATCCACCCATTCCCTTCCACCCCTCCCCTGCTGCTGTGCGTGTGAGACTGTCAAGGTGAGGTTGCGTCCTCTTGTTAAGAGCGATTAATGGCACTCGTTATGTACATAATGAAATATCCCTGCTGATGCATTGGGTGGCGTTCTCTCTCTCCTATCTGTGCTCTACAGATGGCCTGTCTCTGTGTGCACACAGCACTGGGACTGAGGACACACTGCTCCTGCCTCCAGGCAGACAGACAGACAGACTAAAGGAACTTTGATACTGTAAAGTCAGACAGAGACAGATAGACAGACAGACCGACACACTAGAGGAACTTTGATACTGTGGAGTCAGACAGAGACAGACACACTAGACTAGACAGAGAGACACACTAGACTAGACAGAGAGACACACTAGACTAGACAGAGAGACAGACACACTAGACTAGACAGACAGACACAATAGACTAGACAGAGAGACAGACTAGACTAGACAGAGACACACACTAGACTAGACAGAAAGACAGACACGCTAGACTAGACAGAGAGACAGACAGTGGAGGAATGTTGATACTGTGGAGTCAGATAGAGAGACAGACAGTGGAGGAACGTTGATACTGTGGAGTCAGATAGAGAGACAGACAATGGAGGAACGTCAATACTGTGGAGTCAGATAGAGAGACAGACAGTGGAGGAACGTTGATACTGTGGAGTCAGATAGAGAGACAGACAATGGAGGAACGTTGATACTGTGGAGTCAGATAGAGAGACAGACAATGGAGGAACTTCGATACTGTGGAGTCAGATAGAGAGACAGACAGTGGAGGAATGTTGATACTGTGGAGTCAGATAGAGAGACAGACAGTGGAGGAACGTTGATACTGTGGAGTCAGATAGAGAGACAGACAATGGAGGAACTTCGATACTGTGGAGTCAGATAGAGAGACAGACAGTGGAGGAATGTTGATACTGTGGAGTCAGATAGAGAGACAGACAGTGGAGGAACGTTGATACTGTGGAGTCAGATAGAGAGACAGACAGTGGAGGAATGTTGATACTGTGGAGTCAGATAGAGAGACAGACAATGGAGGAACTTCGATACTGTGGAGTCAGATAGAGAGACAGACAGTGGAGGAACGTTGATACTGTGGAGTCAGATAGAGAGACAGACAATGGAGGAACTTCGATACTGTGGAGTCAGATAGAGAGACAGACAATGGAGGAACTTTGATACTGTGGAGTCAGATAGAGAAAACGAGTGAGACCCCTTCATAAACTATCTCTGTGAAGGAAAACGAATTAGAATGATTGTTCATGTCAATTCATGGTTGCTGAGTTTGTGCCCCTTCATTTGAAATAAATACAACACCATGCAGCAGTGTTTGTGAAATGTGTTCAGAGGGAGAAGAGAAGTAGAGAGATGGTTTAAAGGTGTAAATGTAATGTGGTTGGGCGGTGACTGAGTTCTTTTGTAAGGAGAGAGTGTTCTCCTGCTGCAGCTTTTTAATTTGACCTCTTTGTGTGTTTACGTGTCTGTGGTTGTGTGTGTTTGAAGCGTGAGACACTTCTGGGTTGCTACAGGTTTTATTTTCACCTCATTGTGTGAGTGGGTGAGTGGGTGTTTCTGTGTGTGTGGCTCAGCTATTTAGTCCCTGAGTCAAGCTGTGTGAGAGCTCTTTAATCCCACGGCCCGGTGCACGTAGGCTTGATTAATGGCAGCAGCTATCTGTGCAGAAGACACCCTTCTTTAGCATTTGGTCAGATCTGGGGCGCAGGGGGGTGTCATGTTATGAGAAAGGTGAGTGAGGAAGGGGAAGGAGAGAGGGAAGGAGGGGAGGAGGTAGAGGCTCTGATTATTATTCTGCAGGAGTGCTCCTGCCAGTAGAGCAAATGGATTACTGCACTTTACCTGTATCAGCCTCCACAGCTAAGGATGACAAGGTAGGGGAGCATGATGCTTGTCTGTTCGCGTCGCAATCAGAGAAGACTTGTGTTAGCTAGTGTAGAGCACTGCTTAGTGTAGCATTCACTACAGACTGCTACTGAATGAATCATCCTGTTGGTATTTCTACTGTAGGCCTATTTAATACCTCATAGCCTCGTCTGCTGTTTCTCCTCCCTCATCCTCTTCTATTAATACAAAGTAATAGGCCTCACGGTGGGTGGGTTGCAGTGTTTGGTGTTCAGTTCTTTCCCTTCTGTCTATCCTAATGGTCGGGAAACGACAACAGTCCTGCTACTTACACATCCCTAGTGACTTCCCGATCTCAAAGGCTCAGAACAAACAAACAAGCCTTCACATTTTTAATTGTGCTGTCCTGCAACTGCAGTGCTTCAATGGTTGCTTACTCGTTGCCAGTTACTGGACTGTGTGTGTGGGTGCATGCGGGCGTGTGTATGTGTGTGTCGGTGTGTGAGCCAATTAAGACACTGCGGCCATTGTTGGGGGGGGGGCTTGTTCTTATGGTGTTCTGGCCTACAGCCCTTCACCCTGACCCATGTAATCCAGATCTAGTTAGATGAAGGACTCAGCAGGAGGACGAGGACATTTCAAGGTGATCCTGGTTAACATGGAGGACTGACAGTTGCTGGCATTATTAGGACTGATTCAGGACCAGGGTTGGGATCAATCCCATTTCAATTCAGGAGATTCTGTGAAATTCCCAATTCAACAGCTGAATTGTGATATTCATTTTCAAATAGGATTTTTCACATTCTTGAACTGTAATTTCCCATCTACTTCCCGAATTGAAATAGATTTGATCCTTAACCCTGGTCATGACAGTATGAAGGGATGCGAAGCTACTAGCTAGCAGAAGCACTGTAGTATAATAGCAGTAAAGAGTCTGTGGTTCAGCTCGAGTTGGAGCACACGGAGTACTGGGTCAAGCTTGGAGCTCTAGGGGAGGGTGTAGTCCTAATCGTGATGAGGTGTCCTGGGATGTTTATTGGCATATGCTGGCTTCTGGCCTGCCAACAGGATTGGTGCTGTTACTGTGCTGCCTGCCTGAGGTTTTCTCCCAAAAGGTTACGCTTAATCGTTTTATCCTTCAGTGGGTTAAGTGCACTTCATTGATTAAAGAGATTCATTTAATTGTGTGACTTTGAATGAGATGTTAATCTTAGTTATGTCAAGAAACAGAACAGGGAGAAGAGGAGAAAGAGAGGGAAAAAACAGAACCTATTCTGATGAGTGAGTCTAAAGAAAAATGTCCTGGTATAGCACATTGTACCCAAATCATTCCCCGCCCATGCCTTTTTCGGAGCTCACTGTGGGCAGAAGCATTAGAATGATTTAAAAACTCCTGATGAAGTAGGTCAATGGAGGCATTATGAATGGTAAAATGATTGGCGAGTAGGCAGAGATGTCCCCTCTTTTTCTGTCACTTAGTCCTCTGTCCCAAGTTGGCCATCTTATTCACAAAGCATCCCAGCATTACTCATCCTATAATCAGCAGACTACTCCTTTAACCCAATAAAGATCCATCCTGCTGACTCACACACACACAGAGAGAGAGAGTGAAGCTGTTTAGGATAGAAGCCAAGGATATTATGGAAATAGTTCATTAAAGGACAGGGTTTTTTAACATGGTTTAGTAGCCAATGATCTGGGCAATAGCAGCCTGTCAGAGGGAGGGACAGATGATTTCAATAGGAAAGTGGCCTATTTCCCTCAGCCATCATCATGATCGCCAGCCCAGAGTGGTCTGGTTCAAATACCTTCAAAGGGCTTCTAGATGACTAGATGTGTCCTTTGGCTTCATGGCCCTGGACTAATCAGTTGTTATGGCTTCCAGTTCCTCCAACCTCATGCTGAGGCTGCTTCACATGAAAAATGGCTTGTTCCTTTGGGGGGACGATAAAAAAAAGAGTATGTATGTTGAATAGACCATGTTAGCATAAGATTAGCATGAAGTCCCAATAGGAATTAATTAGTCTAGATTGATAGTGGCCACAGCTCATTGAGATAAAAGAATGTCTTGTGTGTGTTTTAATCAACACATTAATTCTCCAGCTCTCTTTCTCTCTCAGGAAATAGCCCTTGGGTGGGTCTTCTACCGCCGCACAAATATTTACTATGGACACAAACATTCTGAAAGCTTAGCTGTTCTGTTGTAGACTCAGGGCCCGGGGCGGCCACTCCATTTCAGGTCTGTCTCCCATGCAGGCCAGGGCACAGGGGGAGAAGTGATATCATCCAGGGTCATCTGGGTTCGGCTGTGTCCTCCCCTTTCCTCTCCCCTCCTCTCTTCATCCCGCCTCTCTTCATCCCTTTGCTAGACTGAATCGCTTAGATGACTCATCAATGTGCATGAATTATTTTCTGTTCTCCCCCCGAGAACTGTTTGTACTGATGAGTACAGAAGTTAAACCTCCCTTTCCTCTCCTCCCGTGAAGACCTGATACAGGCCACGAACTGTAACTGGGGAACTCTGTTCTGTTCACGTTGGTTTGTCAGAGCCAGTGATGTTAGTGTTAGGTCACCACGCAATGTTCATGTTCACGTGTCAGACTGACTGGGGAGTATGACTGTTCCAGCAGGATGGTGCGTGTAGAGTGTGGATGAGGTACAGCTTTGTGGTATTTTAATATCCCTTTTTTGTGTGTGTGCGCGTGTGCGCATGTGTGAGAGAGAGCGAGCGGGCATGGGGGAGTCTGTGCACTATGCATGAGTTGTTTGGTCAATGCATCCTTAGAATTGGGTCAGAGTGCCCTAGTTTGTGTGTGCTTGTGCGTTTTCAATGTAACTTGGTCCTGAATGACTTACAGTATCTCTAATCTTCTTCTTTGGTTGTGATCTCACACTGTTCAGTGGCCTTTTATGCTCTTGTTTACCTCTGCCAAGGTGAGACAGAGCTTTTATTTCTGCTTTCCTACCGCGTGTAAGTTCACTTGTATTCTCAGTTTGAACGATTGCATTTGGTCAGGTTCGTAGCTTGTTTTTTTTGTCTTATTTAATCATGTAAGGCCTGGCCATATTGCATTTAGAAATGGCGGTCACACTGCATGTGTAAGTGAGGTGCCCTGTTGAGTATGTGCAGCAGGCTAGCCTGCAGATTACATGATGTAATGGTGTTTAGACACTGCCTCTCCTTTTCAATTCCTTTAACCTTGACTCTACTTTAATGCAGGGAGAACACATCTGCCAGGCTGGTGTCAGACGTTAGTGATACACACCGCTCGGGCTGCATTGTCACTTTTTATTAACGCCCAGAGCTTTGCATGGACACCAGCTGTTGCGTCAAGTGGAAAGCCTTGGCGATATGAATGACCTTGACTTTAACTGCCTGCTCCTGTGGCTCTTCCCCTTGTTCATTATTTTGTTTTGACTCTAACATTTTAAATGGGTTAAATGGATTACCATTCCTGACAATGAAGGTCATTTAGGAAGGGGGGAGGTTAGGGGATGTTGCGATTAATCTGACGCCCTACGTGAATGAGGGGGATTGAAGGTCAGTCTTGGATATCTAATCCCTGACATCTGCATTGGGTTGTATTCACAACAGTTTTCTGGTAATTTCACAGAGGAAATGGCTGAAAGGTCACTAACCTTCCTGTTCCTAGTGCCTCTGGAGAGGAGGAGAGTAGAGGGGGAGGGGAGGGGAGGGAGGAGAGAGGAGAGGGAGGTGAGGGGAGGGAGGAGAGAGAGGAGAGGGAGGTGAGGGGAGGGAGGAGAGGGAGGAGAAGAAGAGAGCAGAAAGAGAGGACGGAGGAGAGGAAATAAGAACGGAGGAGAGAACCCAGTCGGGGAATGATAAAGCTCGTCTCTACAGCTGGCCTGCCTTTTGCCCGTGGCCCCTGTAGAGAAAAATCTCTTTCAAATACGTTTGGATGTCATTGCGTGACATTGTCAAAGATAATGGATAATCAATCACCGTGGTAACTGGAGTCGATGGAGAGCGGCTCATTGGCCCTTTGGTGTCTCACCATGGAGATGGGGGAGGGGTCAGGTTTTTGGGGGCCAGGAGTGAGATGACATGTTAACAGATGTGTAAGATAATTTTCAATATGTACAACAGGCGAGATAATGTAATAGTCATACACACGCCTGTATCGCCTGTGCTGCTCCTGAAAGCAGAGAGGAGGGTCTGGCCTTTAAGGATTAGACTTAAAGGACAGGCTCCATTTATTAAGGTAATTTATTTGTTCACAGTGCAACATGCACGCTCATTTACAGCACACTAGGGCTGCGTGATAGGGCCAGAGGATTTTAGGCTTGACTCTGACCTTGACTTTAACCCATCAAAATATTATAATCAACTGGAAATTAAGAAGTAATACAGGGTTATAAAGGCCCATGAAGTGGAACGTATAACAAATTTAAATCTAAAATAATAGGATGACAAACCTGGACAAAACTGACAGTGTAGTAGTTATATTTGTAGAACATTGCATAAGAATCTAAATCCTCTTTTGTAGACTCTACTCTTGTGCTTGACCAATGATTGCCATTTGCATAGTTATTTGCTGAATTCCAGCATTCACTTCCAGCATTTTAATTAATTTCTTAATTTCCTGCACTAACGTTTCATTTACATACTGTCAAATCAAATCAAATTGTATTAGTCACATGCGCCGAATACAACTTACAGTGAGATGCTTACTTACGAGCCCCTATCCTACAATGCAGTTTAAAAAAAATACGGATAAGAATAAGAAATAAAAGTAACAAGTAATTAAAGAGCAGCAGTAAAATAACAATAGCAAGACTATATACAGGGGGGTACCGGTACAGAGTCAAAGTGTGGGGGCACAGGTTAGTTGAGGTAATATGTACATGTAGGTAGAGTTATTAAAGTGACTATGCATAGATGATAACAACAGAGAGTAGCAGCGGTGTAAAAGAGGGGGGCAGTGCAAATAGTCTGGGTAGCCATTTAACTAGGTGTTCAGGAGTCGTTATGGCTTGGTAGTAGAAACTGTTTAGAAGCCTCTTGGACCTAGACTTGGCGGTCAGGTACTGCTTACCGTGAGGTAGCAGAGAGAACATTCTGTGACTAGGGTGGCTGGAATATTTGACAATGGCACCACATGGCCAGGTCTATGACCTCCTCCCTATAGGCAAACTTAATTATGGTGTTGGAGTCGTGCCTGGCCGTGCAGTCATGAGTGAGCAGGGAGAACAGGAGGGGACTAAGCACGCACCCCTGACGGGCCCCTGTGTTGAGGATCAGCATGGTGGATGTGTTGTTATCTACCCTTACCACCTGGGGTGACCTGTCATGAAGTCCAGGATCTAGTTGCGGAGAGAGGGGTTTAGTCCCAGGGTCCTTAGCTTATTGATGAGCTTTGAGGGCACTCTGGTGTTGAACGCTGAGCTGTAGTCAATGAATAGCATTCTCACATAGGTGTTCCTTTTGTCCAGGTGGGAAAGGGCAGTGTGGAGTGCAGTAGAGGATCTGTGGATCTGTTTGGGCGGTATGCAAATTGGAGTGGGTCTAGGGTTTCTGGAATAATGATGTTGTTTCTGGAATAATGATGTTGATGTGAGCTATGACCAGCCTCTCAAAGCACTTCATGGCTACAGAAATGAGTGCTATGGGTCGGTAGTCATTTAGGCAGGTTACCTTAATGTTCTTAGGCACAGGCACTATGGTGGTCTGCTTATAACATGTTGGTATTACAGACTCGGACATGGAGAGGTTGAAAATGTCAGTGAAAACACTTGCCAGTTGGTCAGCGCATGCTCGCAGTACACCTTGTGAATGTTGACCTGTTTAAAAATCTTACTCACATCGGCTGCGGAGAGTGTGATTACGCAGTCTTCTGGAACAGCTGGTGCTCTCATGCATGTATCAGTGTTATTTGCCTCGAAGCGAGCAAATAAGTAGTTTAGCTCGTTTGGTAGGGTCGTGTCACTGGGAAACTTGCGGCTGTGCCTCCCTTTGTAGTCTGTAATGGTTTGCAAGCCCTGCCACATCGAATGAGCGTCAGAGCCGGTGTAGTTCGATTCGATCTTAGTCCTGTATTGACACTTTGCCTGTTTGATAGTTCGTCGGAGGGCATAGTGGGATTTTTTTATAAGCTTCCTGGTTAGAATCCCTCTCGTTGAAAGCGGCAGCTCTAGCCTTTAGCTCAGTGTGGATGCTGCCTGTAATCCATGGCTTCTGGTTGGGGTATATACGTATGGTCACTGTGGGAACGACGTAATTGATGCACATATTGATGAAGCCAATGACTGATGTGGTATCTCAATGCAATCGGAGGAATCCCGGAACATATTCCAGTATGTGCTAGCAAAACAGTCCTGTAGCTTAGCATCTGCTTCATCTTACCACTTTTTTATTGATCGAGTCATTGGTGTTTTCTGCTTAAATTTTTGCTTGTAAGCAGGAATGAAGAGGATAGAATTATGGTCAGATTTGCCAAATGGAGGGCAAGGGAGAGCTTTGTATGCATATCTGTGTGTGAAGTAAAGGTGGTCCAGAGTTTTTTTTCCCTCTGGTTGCACAATTAACATGCTGATAGAAATTTGGTAAAACAGATTTAACTTCTTGCGTCGAGCAATCCCGGATCCGGGATTCTATTTATAGCCTCAAGCTCATTAGCATAACGCAACGTTAACTATTCATGAAAATCGCAAATGAAATTAAATAAATATATTTGCTCTCAAGCTTAGACTTTTGTTAACAACACTGTCATCTCAGATTTTCAAAATATGCTTTTCAACCATAGCTAAACAAGCATTTGTGTAAGAGTGTTGATAGCTAGCATAGCTATAAGCCTAGAATTCAGCCAGCAACATTTTCACAAAAACAAGAAAATCATTCAAATAAAATAATTTACCTTTGAAGAACTTCAGATGTTTTCAATGAGGAGACTCTCAGTTAGATAGCAAATGTTCAGTTTTTCAAAAAAATATTATTTGTGTAGGACAAATCACTCCGTTTTGTTCACGTTTGGCTATGAAAAAAACCTGTATCCAGTTATAGCCTCAAGCTCATTAGCATAACGTAACGTTAACTATTTATGAAAATCGCAAATGAAATGAAATGAATGTGCTAGCTCTCAAGCTTAGCCTTTTCTTAACAACACTGTCATCTCAGATTTTCAAAATATGCTTTTGAACCATAGCAAAACAAGCATTTGTGATAGCTAGCGTAGCATTTAGCGTAGCATTTAGCGGGCAACGTTTTCACAAAAACCAGAAAAGGATTCAAATAAAATCATTTACCTTTGAAGAACTTCGGATGTTTTCAATGAGGAGACTCAGTTACATAGCAAATGTTCAGTTTTTCCTGAAAGATTCTTTGTGTAGGAGAAACGCTCCATTTTGTACATCACGTTTGGGTACCAAAAAAAAAAGAAAATTCAGTCATCAAAACGGCGAACTGTTTTCCAAATTAACTCCATAATATCGACTGAAACACGGCAAACGCTGTTTAGAATCAATCCTCAATGTGTTTTTCACATATCTCTTCATTGATATATCGTTCGTGGTAGTCTCCTTTCTCCGGTGAATCGCTTGGAAAAAGACGTGCAGTTGAAGATGACGCACTAATTTTGACGGAGGACACCGGGCGGACACCTGGCAAATGTAGTCTCTTATGGTCAATCTTCCAATGATATGCCTACAAATACGTCACAATGCTGCAGACACCTTGGGGAAACGAAAGATAGGGCAGGCTCATTCCTGTCGCATTCACAGCCATATAAGGAGACAATGAAAAACAGAGCCTCAAAAATCCTGCTCAATTCCTGCTTGCAGTTTCATCTTGGTTTTTGCCTGTAGCTTCTGTTCTGGGGCACTCACAGGCAATATCTTTGCAGTTCTGGAAACGTCAGAGTGTTTTCTTTCCAAAGCTATCAATTATATGCATAGTCGAGCATCTTTTTGTGACAAGATATTGCGCTTAAAACGGGCATGTCTTTTTATCCAAAAATGAAATAGCGCCCCCATAGATTTAACAAGTTTCCCTGCATTAAAGTCCCGGGCTACCTCTGGGTAAGCGTTTTCTTATGGCGGAATACAGCTCATTCAATGCCATATTTGTGCCAGCCTCTGACTGTAGTGGTATGTAAACAGCTACGAAAAATACAGATGAAAACTCTCTAGGTAGATAGTGTGGTCTACAGCTTATCATGAGATTCAATAGCTAGAGACATCCTTAGATATCGTGCACCAGCTGTTATTTACAAAAATACATAGTCCGCTGCCCCTTGTCTTACCAGACGCCACTGTTCTATCCTGCCGGTACAGTGTATAACCAGCCAGCTGTATGTTGATAGTCACGACTCCGTGAAGCATAAGATATTACAGTTTTGAATGTCATGATCACAGTTTAATCATGCGCGTAGGTCATCGATTTTATTCTCCAAAGATTGCACGTTTGCTAGCAGAATGGAAGGCAGTGGGGGTTTATTCGATCGCCTACAAATTCTCAGAAGGCAGCCCACTCTCCGGCCCCTTTTTCTCCTCCTCCTCTTCACGCAAATCACGGGGATCTTGCACTAGCACTAGCAAGTTAGCCAAGGAGCCAGGGCTGTGGTATAGAAGCGCGGTTTCGACTGCTCCTACACTCTTCCTTCGTTACTGCAGTTTTAACTGACGCCCTCCCCTGAAAGACAATTTCCACAAACGGCCACATACAGAAGTCAGATTAGACCATTCCTAATAACACACTTTAGTCATCACCTTCGTGCACAAAACATCTATTGAATTATTCAAATAATTGTTGCTGAAGACCATTTTTATTCCATCACTCACAGCCGAAGATATTAAAATGATATATTCATCCAATGTCTGGCATGTATTTGGGTGATAGTG
This sequence comes from Oncorhynchus masou masou, assembly GCF_036934945.1. Taxonomy (NCBI): domain Eukaryota; kingdom Metazoa; phylum Chordata; class Actinopteri; order Salmoniformes; family Salmonidae; genus Oncorhynchus; species Oncorhynchus masou. Next base: position 64,648,585 of record NC_088223.1, read on the forward strand.
TGCATGTGAAGTTGGGCCATGGAAACTGAATGCAACCCGGTTATAGATGTCCATGAATCAGCATATGCGAACGTGAGTATATTATGTTGAAAACAATGGTCAAACATCTTGGACACAGTCTCTAGTTCTTATTATACCGCAGTGAAGTTAGCTAGCAGTTCTCAGCTGTTAGCAGTATCTTACTAGAGGTAAAAATGGATGATTGACATCAATATTTTTCAGTCTTTACTGAATTATTTAATGTAACAAATCAAACATTAAAACACCTTTATAGAAAGTGAAGTAAAATTCCAAACCAGTCCATGAATGAATACCGGTATATTGTTTTTTATAGTTTACTGCCCAGCCCTACAGCACACGCTTTCTCTTGCTGCTGCCACTGAAATTCCAGGGCTTTTGACCTCAGCTCTGTCGTGGCTACTGTCAAGGGCCCTGTCCTTCATAACGTCCCAGCTATCCGCAGACAGGACAGGGCCACTACCTACACTTAGATTTAAGATTTACATTTTTTATACTTTCCACTTTATGGGCCTTATAACCCTATATTACATCTGTCGAGTTGATTAAAATATTTTGGTGGTTTAAAGCTAAGGTCAAAGTCAAGCCTAAAATACAGTGTCACCAGCCGAGACTAGGTTCTGTTTTGAGTAAATTCTAGTTCATTTTCATGTACTTCCACCATTTTTTTCCCCATGGTCTCTTGAACCCAATGTTATGACACACACAGGTCACTAGCTAAGTGACTAAACAATATTGATGGTAAACATTTGTTTACATGTTTACTGCCCCTTCCAAACACTACGTTCCTTTTTTAATTGAGTTAAGCCCTTGGGTCGGCCAGCACGGTGGGAAAATAGCCCTAATCCTGCCATCTAAGATTAGCAGGACAGCAGACGTCAGCTTGTCCGTCGCTCCAGTCCAGGCTGAGGTGACCAGGTTGGCTTTTGTTGTTGTCAGATTTGGGTCAGCTTAAATCTGGCCTTGAACTGTATTCTACTCTGATGAGCCAACCCCAATTAAGTAATTTCTTATCTTGGCCAGATGTGGTCCGTCTAAATCTTGAGTTAAGGGCTAGGGGTGGGATGACTCATCAAGAAGGCTTTGACTCAGACAACTTGAAATGACACACTTCTTATTCCTTTTCCTATTCCATCCCAGTATTTCATCGAAGGCTCTCAGTTTGGCTAGCTGATCAACTGTAATCCCACAACTAATCCTTGCTCATTTTTAAGGTGCCATTAAAGGTGCCATTTTGGTGGCCTTTACGGCCATGCCAACCTGTAGGGCCATCCCAGGAGATGGATTTCACTCAGATTATAGACAGCCTACTGTATTGTGGTTGTCAGCCCTGGCTGATTCATTCCACAGATTATTATATAGGTTAGACTGACTGCATCATCACTGACCTCCAGTCATTATAATGGGCTATACTGTCCTGTATCAATGTTAGTCTGTATCATCACTGACCTCCATAATTAAGGGATAAGGCTAAATCCTATCTGTCCATTCGTTGCGACCCTACTCTGTCCCACATATTTTAGGTTAGACTGCATCATCACTGACCTCCAGTCATCATAATGAAGGGCTGTCCTGTCGCGTTGGCCCAGTAGGTCCACTCATGCCAAAGGTGGAACAGGCAGGCCGCTTTAGGGAGAGACTTTGGGGTCAATCAGGCAGCTGAGGTGAGGTGGCGTTGGGAAATCTCTGTATTAATTAACCTTTATCGGCTGAGCCCTGACTAAGGGACGTGTCCCGTAACCACAGAGACCAGCATGACAGGGTTCATACCGCTGGTCTCTCAGGGCCACTGTCATGGCAACTGGCAACGGCGGTCAGTTGCCTGAGTGTCAGTGTCTTGCCCTCCTGACCATGGCACAGCCACAATGTGACAGGTGCACCGGATACACATACACACACAGACACACACACACATTTGGCAGATCAACCGAGCCATATCCTGTCTCTTCTCTGTGGAGGCCAATGTCAGTACTGAGGGAACCTGTGCTGCCGTTGTACATAATAACCAGGCTCATGTCAAGTCAATGCAGTTCTGGTTCTTAGAATACCTTCAGGGCTTTTTAAAAAATGTCACTGACAATGGAAGTGCGGGGTCTATATATGGTCCAGACAGGGATCAACTGGGGCAGGAGAGGGATCTAGCTGGGCAGGTGGTGATAATGCCAGAGCTCTCTATAGGCACCAGGGCAGCCAGGACTGTACCCAGGTGGGAGAGCATTCAGTCATCATACCCTCTATGGCACTGGTGTGTGTGTGTGTGTGTGTGTGTGTGTGTGTGTGTGTGTGTGTGTGTGTGTGTGTGTGTGTGTGTGTGTGTGTGTGTGTGTGTGTGTGTGTGTGTGTGTGTGTGTGTGTGTGTGTGTGTGTGTGTGTGTGTGTGTGCGCGCGCGTGCGTGTGCGTGTGGGTGGGTGGGTGGGTGGGTGGGTGGGTGGGTGGGTGGGTGGTGGTGGATGGGTGTGTGTGTGCGCACTGAGTACCCAGGTGCTGTGTGAGAACGGAGTCATGGTAGTGTGAGATGCTCAAGAGCAGGAGGAGTGGTAGTAGGGAGGGAGGGGGATAATCCACTGAAATGACAAGCTGCATAAGAAATGATGCACAACTCTCACAGGCCCTTCACTCTTGAACGACAGTGCAGACACATTGCCATGAGGGGTTTACGGCTTGAAGACCTGAATGTTTTCGAGGTGGTGGGCTTGAATTTCCCATTTGAATAAAATCAGACCCTAATCTACATTTGTCGTCGTCGGTTCGGTTGAAAGAAAAAAGAAATGTGTGCGGTCAAACTGAAATGTTGCTAAGTAACAGGGATGGTGGACAAGGTGTTGAAATGAATGTGATGTAGTGCTGCCATGCTGCAAATCCCTGCTTCTCACGCTGTTTCTTCCCCCCTCATAGGTCCCCGTCTGAGATCAAGAGAGCGGAAAGGCGCCACAGAGAGAACCTCCCCCAGGCCTGCCGACAGACACACATCCCAAACATCCACAGCCATGGAATGAGTCAACATCACTGTGGTGGTGAAATCTCGCTGACTCTTCACTCCTCGCCGCTCACTGAATAAGCCTATACCGGGCATTCTGGGAGCATCCGGTGTTCACAGGCACACAGGAATGGCAGCGAGGGCCGGGTGAGAGCCCCCAAATGGCTCCTGTCATGGCCACAGTTTCTGTGTATTAGTGACTTTTTACACTGTGGATAAGGGATGACTTTACATTGGGCCCATGGATTCCAGTATCTGTAAAGACTAGAACCTGCCCATGTGCATACTTACCTCTTATCAATATCTGAAAGTACAGTACCTGATGACCTAGTGGACCTTGTTATTTCCAGTAGCAGTGCTGAACCATACGAGGGGATCCTAGTATTGAACATGACTCATGGGGAGGAGCCTGGCCCTGAGACACACACGGATTCAGCTGTTCTAACTTATCTGGAAGGTTTACTGATGCATCCCGTGGCGTCTGGGCCTGGGGCCACGGCAACCCGGAGATCAGAGGCTGCCCGAGGGCACGGCAACCAGGTGGAGCAAGTCAACAAGATGGCCCGACCCTTCCAGCTGCCCAGCCACGGCCCCGCCATCGTCACTGTTCAGAAGGCCGGGAACGGCCCTGCCCTGCACCATGGGGTCTCCCAGAACCTGAAGAAGGCCCGGCTTCTCCGCTCAGGGGCCTGGAATGAGCCTGGAGCCCAGAGGCTGAGCTCCCCCCCTGTGGAGCTGCCTAGCCAGGGGGGTGGAGGAGACCTGCAAAACGGGGCCATGGAGGGCTCTCCTCATGCTGGGGAGAGCACCCTGCTGGCCTCCCTGCTCCAGTCCTTCAGCTCCAGACTGCAGAATGTAGCCATGTCGCAGCAGTCCACCAAACCCCCCAGCGAGCACTCCCCGCCCACTGTGCCCCCTCCTGCTGCAGACAAGGAGCGGCTCGCCTGCTACGGCATGGCCTCCAGCCGCCTCAAGGGCCTGATGAGGAAGAGCAAGATGCAGAACCACAGTAGCACGCCTTACAGCCGGCGAGGCCATGGCCATAGCCAAGACAGGCCCTCTGAGTCCCCCTGCTCGGTACAGAGCAGCACCCCTCCTTCTACCCCTACCGCTTCTACTGCTTCCACTGATGCTCAGTCCTGTGCAGAACGGCTCAAGGCTGTGGCCAACCTGGTAAAGATCCGCTCCAGCCCTGCCCCCTCGCCCAAGCCCAGTGTGGCCTGCAGTCAGCTTGCCCTGCTGCTGTCCAGTGAGGCCCACCTGCAGCAGTACAGTAGGGAGCATGCACTCAAGGTCCAGCACTCGGGCCACTCGGCCAGCTCCAGACTGGCCGCCATGGCAACGCAGCAGACCCAGGACAAGAGGCCGCCCAGTGTGGGAGAGGCTCCGCCCACCAGCACCACCACCATTGCCCTAGACGCGCAAAGCTCCTTAACTGCCCAAAACAGGATAGCGACAACAATACCCCCCCGCCTGGCACTAAACTCTAGCTCAAGGCAGCGGAGCCCTTCCTCCATGCTGCCAGCCCACAGCTCACCCTGCCCCACCCCTCTTCCTCTGCCCCTCAACCCCCACACCGACACCCAGACCCAACCCCAAACCCCCACAAATGAGAAACGTGGCTTTGACTCGCGCCATGCCAGGCCCCCCAGACCTGTAGCAGCCTGCTCCTGCTGCTCCTCAACAACCACAACAACCAGAAGCAGCTGACTAAGAACGGGCACCTGGAGGACGACTGTGGGGTCCTGCCCCCTAGCCGTGGCTCCTCAGTCACCTCCGACAGCGAGTGCTCCGTCCAAGAGAAGAGCCTGGCCAAGAGAGAGGAGAGCTGCAGCGACGCAGAGAGCTCCTACTCCAGCTGTTCTCCCATTGACCTCTCTATGAGGAGCAGGGCCAGCACCAGAGCCCCAGAGACCAGGCCTAAAGCCACCTCCCCCTCCACCTCTGTTTCTTACTCTTCCTCTTCTACAGCTTTCTCCTCCAGCTCTTCTTCTGCTATCTTCTCCTCTGCCCCTACTGTTTTCTCTTCCTCCACTGCTTTCTCTTCCTCCTCTACTGTTCTCTCCCCTTCCTCCACTGCTTTCTCTACCTCCTCTACTGTTCTCTCCTCTTCCTCCACTGCTTTCTCTTCCTCCTCTTCCTCCTCCTTAGACAAACTCACTGAGTCCCTTCTAAACAAGTGGAAGCCAGATCCCTCCGGTTCGAAGGTCCCCCAGGTTAAGAAGGAGATTGAAATGAGCCCAGACCTTAAGTCCCACCCCAGGGTCACTCTCATGCAGCTCCTCCTGGAGCGCAAGAATAATGACAAGGTAAACAAAATTGTAGTTAATCCAGATTTGCAGCATGACGCAACCCTGTCCAGTCTGTCACGGGGCCCACTTAAATCACTGGCCCCCTGGGAGGAAGTAAGGACACAGAGCCCTCTGGACAGATCAGGCCTTCCATTGTACTCTCTCAGCCGAGACCCCAGCAGCACCCCATCCCCCTACCCCTCTCCCCATGTCCAGTCCAGCCCTCTGGATCTGTGTAAGTCTAAACCCTTCCCTGCTGAGAAAGCTGCAGATGAGCCGGCGTTCAGCGCCAGTAAACTGTTACAGAACCTGGCCCAGTGCGGCACCGCCTCGCCCTCCCCACCCATGGTTCCCAGCAAAGTACCCAGACGGGAGCTGGAGGTGGGTGGTGGCAGGCCTCTGGCTCTGCTGGAGAGGCTCAATGCCCCCATCCAGAGGAACACAACAATTACCCCCCTCTCAGACAGGCCCTCGGGCAGCGGCACACCGTCGTTCGGTCGCCGGGGGGAGGTGTCGCCCACCTCGTCCCAGATCGAGAACCTTTTGGAGCGTCGCACAGTACTGCAGCTCCTGCTGGGAGCGAACTCCTCCTCTGCCTCCTCCGTGGCCCCAGCCACCCACAGAGACAGAGACAGGTCCGGTGGGAGGTGCAGTGTGGAGACGGCAGCGGGGAGCTGCTATGAGAAACCCCCTGGCACCTCTGTCATCTGTGACAGATCCAAGGGGCCCTCGGCAGCAGAATTCAAGGTTAAAACTGAACCGGGGGAAGAGGTTCTAGGCCTGTTGTCCTCTACAGTATGTCAGGATGTGACGAGCAGAAAGAGAAGGGGAGGAGGAGGAGGGTATGACGACAGGCACAGCCCGCTCTCTGAACCCCAGCAGGACCTAAAAAAAGAGCCCAGGCCCACAGAGGTCATTGCTAAATATGGCCTCCTCAGCCAGCTCCTAAAACAGCAGAGCGCCACCTACTACACCAGCGCTAAACAGCCACACACAGATCGCCGGCCAAGCCCTGTCCCTGTCAAGGAGGAGCAGAGAGACTACCACCACCAGGGGCCCAGCCCTAAAAAGAGACGGCTCTGCTCAGAGCTGGCTATGAGCCTGAACAATGGCAGCCCTCAGAGGGCCGTGGTGGACATTGGAAGCAGCCACAGCCACAATAGCCTGGTCCAAAGCCTGGTCCATAGCCAGATACAGGAGGAGCCTGATTACCACAGGGGCCTCAGGAGCCCTAATGAGGAGGAGGCCCCAGCCAGGAGCCCCAGCAGTGAAGCTCTCCTCCCCAGGGAGAGCCGGGGCTTCAACGTGCTCAAACAACTGCTCCTGTCTGACAATTGTCTGAAGGAGCTGTCCCAGCAGCCCCGGGGAGTCCCCAGCCCGTCTGTCCCCTCTGTGCTGCAGACCAACGGTAAAGCCAACGGGAGCATCCTCAACCTCAATCAGTCAGGCTACAATCAACACGACCTCCTCAACCTGCCTACCCTGCCCTGGCACCACCCCCATAGCTCCCTCAACTCAGGGCCACCCAGCCACCTCAGACCCCTGCCCACACCCCAGACAGGGGACATCAATCAACGCTCCCCCTGGGGGCGTCACACAGCCCCCCCACCCCGTCAGGACTCGCCCAAACGGTACCCCACCCCGGTGAAACGGGAGCCGGAGAGCCCGGTGCAGTGGGCAGGTCGAGACCAGGAGGAGGAGGGCCGTGACTTGAGCCCAGACTCCCCCCGGCTCACCCGCTCCAACCCCATCCTGTACTACATGCTGCAAAAGGGTAGCGCTCAGCTGAGGAGGGAGGGGAGGGACCAGGCAGAGGGGACCCAGGGGTCAGGGCCAGGGGGAGTGAAGGTGAAGGAGGAGCCAGGTAATGATGGCCATGATGCCTATGAACACAAACTGAGCTCTGCCACCACCACCCAGCACTCCTCCCTGTCCCCTCCCTACAATAACGACAAGCACAGCCACAAAAACGACAGGCTGAGCGACTCATCTGACAATTGGTAGTTTTAATGACTTTCATTAACTAAAATATAAAAAATTGCCAAATTAATTTGTAGTTAGATGAGAAGAAATAACAACAAGGAATGCAAGAGTGAGGATTTTGAATGAAAAGAACCGAGCAAATGAATTCAATGCATTCTTTTCATTACTGTATCATAATTATCGATGACTCGGTTTACGGAATGGGTGGTACGATATATCTCTACTTCAACAGAATGTCAAATCACTTGCACCAAAATTAGGTCATTGTCAAATTTGAACATGCCCACTGGTGATTTCCATACAGTATGTATTTCACATTCTTAAATTAATGAAAGAAAGCACCTTTCAAAGAAGTTGTCTGGTTTTACTCCAATGATCTGTGTCTGTATTGCACACATATCACTATTCTGTGTCCTCTTTGTTGGCACCTGTAAAACATTGATCAAGAACATTTCCAGCTACCTTTATTATTGATGACTCCAAAAATCACTGCATCTTTATTTATTTTCCCAACAGGAAGTTTTCAGATAGACAGAGAACATACATTTTTGATCAAACCCTAAATATAGTCATACCAGGGTAAGCACAGCAGTACATTAAAACATACACGATAGAGACACGTTTAAAGGAAGACCCTGTGAACAATGTTCATAATGAAATCTACGAAAGGTACCCACAGTTCAATTCTGTTAGAGGGCTCTGTATTGGTTGCTCCTGCACCTTCCCCTCAAGACTGATTTAATGATATGATCATCAGTGAGTCGACGATGTCGACTGACAGACAGGGCTCATGTGGTCGCAACGCATTGCATTTTGCTTTGATATGTAATGAACTTGTTGGGGCTACGTTTTGACAGTGCAGATTGGGGGTGATCTCTTAATAGATGGTAATACAACTGGTAATACAGCTATTACTGAATAGTAATAGTAGAGGTTATTAAAAAACCTTTGACGTGCCTACCTGTGGGACATTGAGTTGTGGGTGGTTGTAGTAGTTGTATACCAGTGGAGGCTGCTGAGGGGAGGACAGCTCATAATAATGGCTGGAATGGCGCATATGGAATGGGATCAAAGACATGGAAACCATGTGTTTGATGTTGTTGATGCCTTTCCACATATTCCTCTCCAGCCATTACCACGTGCCCGTCCTCCCCAATTAAGGTGCCACCAACCTCCTGTGTTGTATACAGGTTCTGGGCAACAGTTAAAATACTGCAGCATCTGCATAACTATTAGTTCCCAATGAATTCAAAATGAATGGTTTTGAAATATAAATGCATATTCTGAAATGTAAAAAATGTCTAATTTGATATTGTACCCCTGAGTTTGCACTGTCAAAGTTGAGCTGTTGGTGTCCTTAAAAATAATATGTTTATGGCATGTAATGAAAAACTGTCAGTGTTGTTATCCATTGAGAATTTGACCGTTTGTAAAGCTCATCTTGTGTTTCTTGATTCTCGTGTTTTATAGACACCTTTTACTTTCTTAGCTCATATTAAAATGTACAAATAATTGCATGGAAATAAAGAGTAAACCACAGGTACATTTTAAAGCAGCTGGATATGACGTGAACCTGTCACCCAATAATCATTGAGCCATTGTTGGTGTTTTGAGGGCTTATCTGATCTCTAGCTCGTTATTTGGATTGTACTGTATTTGATCCGTTTCTGGTTTCAGTTTCCCACACTGCTGTCATCCATTTAGTCTTACATGTGATCTTTTTTAATACACATACATATGAAGTACATATTCAGTACGTTTCTTCTATTATTAATAGATTTTCACAATGGTTAAATATATTTGTGTAAATAGTACTTTCATTATGAAAGATAACTATTTTGTATTGGTGAAGAAAAATATATTACCCTAGTTTTTAATGCCCGGAAAAATGTAAATATGAATTCTATGCGTAATAGTGTACATACATACAAATGACAGAGGATGCTATGCCCATTTTTTGGTTGGTTTGTTCTTTGCATGTGTCTCTATGTGGTAAAATGATAATCTATCCTGCGCTGTGTTGTGTAATACTGTCTGACTCTCCTCACTGCTGCCTGTTGCATGCAGACGCATGGGAACTACCTGTGTATCCCTACTGGTGATGGGGCAAAATGTCAAGTCTTAAAATAGGTATTTTTATCACAGAGAGACGGTCATTTAGAACATGAACAGTCCCTAAATAACCACAGACTGTTGAGCAAGTGGAGAAAATGTGTGAAAATAAACGTGCATTGAATATTTTGGTGATTTTATTTTCTGTTACTGGTTGATGACAGAGCAGTGGTATGAAGTACAATCATAGACCTACTGGCATTGAGCATCTGAAACATACATTTGTAGCAAAAAGAAAGTTTTTGTTTCATTTTTCCATGTGACAACCTGAAACATTATTTCATTTTTTATGTTTGCATTTTTTTGGGTGTTCATTTGCACTGATATCTCCAAAATAAAGTACTAAAATGCTTGACTGAGTTATGCTCCTGTTTCATTTACGATATTCACCTTACCTAACTATAATATAACTATAATAACTTAATATATTACTACGGTATTTGATATGATTGATTTCATTGTTTATTCCCTAAATTGGTCTATATTCCCGTACACATATTGTCAGTGTGAGTCAGTTGCTGTTCAGCTTCCTCATTCATGGTGCATTCTAAGCCCTGAGGACGTCATCTAGTTCCGATAACTTTGATCCTGAGTTCTCTGTTGGTCACTTCTCTGCCAGATCTTCACAAGGCAGGAAAGGCATTAAAAGGAAGGAGGACAGGAGTGGAGGTCAGTAGATGTGCCCTGGATACATGCACCATGGTATACCCTTTGAAGCTGAATCCACATCACATCTCTCCCTCAGACTAAAATAGATCACATTATATTATAGCCATAAAACACCTGAAGTCCTGTTTCCAGACATCCTGATGATCCCTTTCATGAAGCAACAGCTCTGCTCAGGGACAGAAAACAGCCTGTACTCAGAGAGGAAGAGAAAGAGGAGAGGGGCTTTTTAAAGGTGAAAGGAAGTTCAACCCAAATTTTCTGAATGTTGAAGTCCAGTGGGTGAACAGTCGGGTTTTTGTCCGTCTGCAGACAGTGCACTTTTGAAATCCTGCTCGGTTCCGTAGCAGTCCAAGCCTGACTAGCTTCCCCTTTATTTAATCCTCCCATGACTGGCTGCACTCTCTTTAAACTCTCAGTAGCCTTTCCCCTGGGTGAACTTCTACTTCCCAAGATCCTTATCAAGCCCTGAATGGCCAACAACCCCTCAATTTCATCCCACTGCCAAAACAGCAGTGAGCATAAAGAGGCACAAGTTTAAACCGAGGTCAAGGTGTAGAACTTGACAATCAGCTGTTTGTCTGTGCTTCACCCTTTGATTCACTGACCTCAACATGGGGCCAGAAGGATGCATGCAGCACAGCAGGTCATCAGTGATTCAAATTGAGTCAAACAACTTGGCATTTCTCATAGGCTCGTCAGAAGCCTCAAAAACAAGTTCCAGGCATTGGTTGTTTCAGTAGTGTATATTTGGTCAAAACTCGGTCCAGAAAATTGTCATCATGAAATTCTAAACTTTGTCAAAGATCTGCACAGCTTCCCACTACAAGAGAGTACTTCAGCTGTACAAAAGTTCACAAATGGTTTCAAACCAACACCTTTTTATTGGGATGATGCTCTTTAAAACTGTTGTTTTTATATTCTGTATTATTTTGATTTATCAAATAGTTTTGTTTACTCACATGGGGACCATGCAGGGCCAACATTTGTCTTTAGTTGTCATGGTGATTGTTCTGATGAACCTCCCCGCAGATGTTCAGTCACCCCGTTCATGCTAGTGTTTAGGGTTGCAAAGGGAAGGTATATTACTGGAAACTTTCGAAGTCTACCAGTAAACTACCAGAATTTTTGTAACTTTCAAGGATGTCTAGTGTCACCTTTGGGTACATCAGATTATCACAGGTGTCTGTTTTTATCTCTCACCCTCTGTGTGACCTTATCACGTGAAATATATCAAATAATCAAATAAGATGATTAAAACAACAATTTGAATGACGAAGCTGTAAAACATTATCCTAAACATAAACCCCATCAACTTAGTGAATACCACTTGTCTTTATTATAAGGTTTTCAGCATGAAATATGCTCTTTTACTTTTATTTATTTGACTATGTCCGTATGTCTATGCTGCAAATGTTTTGGGGACAAACTGGTGGTAGTTGTAAAAAAATGTCAATAGTTGAAGAGTTGCAGAGTTAACTGAAAATAATGCAATTGTTGATTAGATGCTTTTTTCATTAATTAGGTGATTTTCTCTTGAACCATATGGTCTATTCACTAGAAACTTGTGGACAATATTTACACAGATATAAAAAATGTATACTATATGAATACATTTTTTAATTTTTTATATTCAAGTATAAATGACCAAAGTTATCATAGATCAGTGGTTCCCAAACTGTGTGTCGGGACCCATTTGTGTTAATTTGGTTGCAGGATGACATTGATATTTGTTTTTTGGGGATAGGAAAACACTTTCAGTGTAAACGTAAACTTCTAAAGTCAAATATTAAGTAAGTAGAAAAAATAATAAACCTATACTTGCCTTTGGAAAGTATTCTGACCCCTTCACTTTTTTCCACATTTTGTTACATTACAGTCTTATTCTAAAATGGATTTTAAAAACTCCTCAGTAATCTACACATAATACCCCATAATGACAAAGCGAAAACAGGTTTTTAGGAATTTTTGCAAATGTATTAAAAATAAAATACAGAAATACCTTATTTACATAATTATACAGACCCTTTGCTATGAGACTCAAAATTGAGCTCAGGTGCATCCTGTTTCCATTGATCATCCTTGAGATGTTTCAACAACTTTGAGTCCACCTGTGGTAAATTCAATTGATTGGACATGATTTGGAAAAGCACCAACCTGTCTATATAAGGTCCTACAGTTGACAGTGCATGTCAGAGCAAAAATCAAGCCATGAGGTTGAAGGAATTGTCCGTAGAGCTCTGAGACAGGATTGTGTCGAGGCACAGTTCTGGGGAAGGTTATCAAAAAATGTCTGAAGCATTGAAGGTCCCCAAGAACCAAGTGGCCTCCACATTCTTAAATGGAGGAAGTTTGGAACCACCAAGACTCTTCCTAGAGCTGGCCGCCCAATCAGGCCTTTATGGTAGAGTGGCCAGACGGAAGACATTCCTCAGTAAAAGGCACATGACAGCCCGCTTAGAGTTTGCAAAAAGGCACCTGAAGACTCTCACACCAAGAGAAACAAGATTCTCTGGTCTGATGAAACCAAGATTGAACTCTTTGGCCTGAATGCCAAGTGTCACGTCTGGAGGAAACCTGGCACCATCCCTACGGTGAAGCATGGTGGTGGCAGTTTTTTAGCGGCAAGGACTGGGAGACGAGTCAGGATCGAGGCAAAGATGAACGGAGCAAAGTACAGAGAGATCCTTGGTGAAAACCTGCTCCAGAGCGCTCAGGACCTCACACTGGGGCGAAGGTTCACCTTCCAACAGGACAACGACCCTAAGCACACAGACAACGCAGGAGTGACTTCGGGACAAGTCTCTGCCAGAGCCCAGACTTGAACCCAATCTCTGGAGAGACCTGAAAATAGCTGTGCAGCAACGCTCCCCATCCAACCTGACAGAGCTTGAGAGGATCTGCAGAGAAGAATGGGAGAAACTCCCCAAATGCATGTGTGCCAAGCTTGAAGCGTCATACCCAAGAAAACTCAAGGCTGTAATCGCTGCCAAAGGTGCTTCAAAAAAGTACTGTGTAAAGTGTTTAGAATACTTATGTAAATATGATATTTCTGTTTTTTGTTTTTTTATAAACTTGAAAAAAAATTGATAAAACCCCATTTTTGCTTTGTCATTATGAGGTATTGTGTATAGATTGATGGGGGGGGGGGGGAAACGATTCAATGCATTTTAGAATAAGGCTGCAACGCAACAAAATGTGGAAAAAGTCAGGAGGTCTGAATACTTTCCAAATGCACTGTATTTTTCAATAATAGTCAAAGCTAGACAATCAGGCCCCCATTTTGTTATCATGTTTGAGCATAAGAATACAGCATTAGCCATGCATAAATGCATAGAATTATGGGAAATTAGTTTTAAAAACTTCTCTCAGATCCATGGCAACATTTAAAGAATTTCAGGAAATTGGCTTTAAAACTGCAAAATGTTCTTTCAGCTTCATGTGGAATTGCAGGAGATTAGCTTTGAAACGGTAACATTTTCGCTACGCTGCAAAGATAAAAAAACAAACATATTATTTGGTCTGTGTATGTTTTTTTAGAGCCCTACACAGGCATTCATTTTCAGCCTGAGCCCCACCCATGCCGGCAACGTTCAGGCCCTACCCTACCCAGGCCCGATTGCGTCTGCCAAATTTAAGGCCCGGTATTGCCCGAAATAATTTCCTCAGTTAGTAGATCCATTGGCTGCTCTCTGTCTGTCACTCGCTCCCTGGGTGCAGCTCGCTGTGCATGTGCTCTGCTCATGGCATCTCTTATTCTGTGAGTATCCATAGAAACAGCTCCGCCTGAGCTGCACTGCTCAATGAAGAGACATGGAGAGAGCAGTTAGCTGTCAGCTACTTTTCTTCACTCACCTCCAATAAAACTCAAGGAACATTATTTTCTGTGAGATAATCTCTCCTGTTTTATATTTGATGAGGATGAAGCACTTCTGACATCATGTTGTGATCTTAGTCAGATATGACTGTACTGTGCAGCAGAGCACAAGTAACTGGCTCAGCTTCAAAATGTTATTGATCAATTTAGTGATACCCGAGCCCTGCCCGTACACTAGTTATTTTTTATTTTTTTAAACAGGCCCTACCCGGCCCTAACCCGATGTATAGTGTCTGGCCCGTTGGGCTCGGGTCGGGTAACAGAGCTCTGTTTTTTCAGACATCTCAATTGGTGGGTCACGAAGCCAAAAGGTTTGGGAACTCCGGCCATAGATTACCTGTTTTATTACCGAAATTAGAGAAGATTCCTGTAACTTTGGTAAATTACTGTTCGTTTTGCAGCTCTACTAGTGTTTGAACTTTGAGCACATGGTTTGACCTCCCATGTTATGTAAACACACACAGCAATTAACATTTTGTGTCATGTGACATCATTTAGACCAAGGGTGTCAGGTGCTCCTCCCGATGAGAAGTTTACAATTAGAAGTAAATAAAGAGTAAACCTAACAAGATACCTTAAAAAAAAAATATATATATATATATATATATATATATATATATATTAACGTTTTCTCTTTTATTAACAATACAAAACATACACATACAAACAACGTCATACGAACATCAACTACATCACAGCTGCCCAGACCCACTAGCGCACAACCCCCATCTCCAGCGTCCGGATCACTTTCCGCCACATGGCCTGAAACTGCACCATTTTGTTTGTCTCCGTAGCCCACACACTTTCAATACTTAAATAATAAATCTTTCGATTTTTCCATTGTGTTAATGATGGCGGATTGATTGGTTTCTATGTTTTTTTGTCCAACCCATCGGGTATCTCACTACACCCCCATATGTCATGTCTTGAAATACGCAGACAGGTGGATTAAAAGTACATTTACAATGTAATACCTCTGACAGCAAACTTCTGGAGTTAATAGCATTCCCAGAAAGCATGTATTATTGAGTAATTATTAGTTTTACGCTTAAGACATTACTCTGCCATTTGTGAATTTTGTCTCTTGTATAATAAATAAAAAGTATTTAATTTGATATAATAGATCATCTCTTTTAAATTATATGATTTTAATACTTCAATGAATGGATGTAGTTGGAAAGTAAAACTTGAAGTGAACCAACATAAATAATAATACAAAAAGTGGAATCATACAACTGGGCGAGAAAAATCCTGTTCATTTTCCATCGCAAACCAGTTTCCCCAACGGGGCCTTGGCTTTTGAAGATGTACCTCTTGTGAAGTCTGGAGCCTTAAATGCCAAAGGTCATGACCTCTGAACCTCCCCTCGGCCTGACAGCCCTCTGTTTCTCGGCAGCCAAGGATCATGTGTTGCCCTGCAGCTGTGAGCCCCCCCCCCTCTGCTTTATGACCCCGTCTTTCAAAGGGCCTCTGTAAATATGACAACTGGCAGCATGATTTCAGTTCTTTGTTTTAATCACACCTGATAGCCTTTTGACCCTTTGACCTTCTCTGCTCCCCAGGCCTCTCTGTGGGGGCGCATACACGTTTGGGTAATTACTTAATGTCATAAATGAGTAATTATCTTAATGAGTGGAGTTTTAAGATGAGGTCCGTGATTATTGTGATAGTGGAGCGGACTGAACATCTAATGGTCTATTAGTACTACTGGAAAAATACTCTGTTTACTAAGACAATCTGTTTACTGTGTCAATGCAACCAGTCTCAAAGACACACAGAGTTAACATTTGTTCATTATTGATGAGGTCAAAAATAACACATTTTGTATAACCTGCATATTGATGGTCAAGTGAATACATGTAAACTGAGTGAGTGAAATATGAATGATCCCTAAGAGCAGTCAGAGCCTCAGTGCAGCAGCCTGCCTGCCTGTCCGTTTGAGGGATCTTGGCTGACATTGAAATAGTATGTCTGACATCGGCAGTGTCAGACAAGCACAAGGGTAAATGTTTTACAAACTGGATGGGGAGAGCTAGTGGTGTCACTCTCCTGTCTGTTAATGTCTTCCTCACAGGAAAGTACTCAAATCTAATTATTTCCTCAACCAAACCTTTTACTGCGATTTATGCTCTCCGGAGTGAGTATATTCCTAGAAAAAACACTCAATAACATCTAAAGATTGTTTATGCTAGCTAATCCACAATTATCTTAAACAAATTGTAAAGTTCAAAATTGTCCAGAACGGAAACTGCACAATGCTTGATTGTGGCTATGTGTCCCCATTATTCTAATGAAACACTTATAAAAAAGTAAGATTACATTGATTTGACCTATTCAATCTTCCCTTTCAATTCTCAAAGCATTTTCAAGGAAATGGTTTTCTTGTGACTGGCTGTGTAGTACAACCACATATGACAACACTGTGCCGATCTATGGGCTCATGAACTTCACAAATAAACATTTCTCAAAAACTCCAGACGAATGAGTTAGGGCGGTTCAGTGTCAGCCGGTCTTGCTGAGACCAGATTGAGATGTGAATTTTGTGCAGGTGGAATCCAATGGCCATTTAGGGGAAACATGCAAAATGTAACTCTGTTGTTAGGGTTGAGGGGAGGGACAGAGACTCAACTTTATTTACTGCATCTGGTATTTTGATTAAACTCCACCACACATTGCTCACATATTTACAGGTTATTGTTGAACTGTAAAGATGTGCTGTCAGAGACAACTGTGTGGGACATTGGAGGATATGAGAACACACTGCTATACGTGATTCAAATCAAATCCAATTTTATTTGTCACATGTGCAGAAGTAGACCTTACCGGGAAATGCTAACTGACAAGGCCTGAACCAACAATACAGTTTTAAGAAAATAAATATTTACTAAATAAACTAAAGTAAAATAAAAACACATTTTTTAAAAGTAACAATAAAACGACAATAATGAGGCTTTATACAGGGGGCATCAGTACCGAATTAAAATGCAGGGCTACAGGTTAGTTGAGGTAATTTGTACATTTACGAGGTGTAAAGTGACCATGCATTGACAATAAACAGTGAGTAGCAGCGGGGGGGGGTGGGGGGGGGGGTCAATGCAAGTGGTCCAGGTGGCCATTTGATTATTCAGCTGTCTTATTGCTTGGGTGAAAGCTGCTAAGGAGCCTTTTGGACCCAGCTTTGGCACTCGCTTGCCATGCGGCAGCAGAGAGAAAATTCTAGGACCTGGGTGACTGGTGTCTTTGACCATTTTTTGGGGCTTCCTCTGGCACCGCCTAGTATATACTGTGGCAAGAAGAAGTATGTGAACCCTTCGGAATTACCTGGATTTCTGCATAAACTGGTCATAAAATGTAATCTGATCTTCATCTAAGTCACAACAATAGACAAACATAGTCTGCTTAAACTAATAACACGCAAACAATTATACGTGTTCATGTCTTTATTGAACACACCATGTAAACATTCACAGTTTAGGGTGAGAAAAGTATGTGAGCCCTTGTATTTACTAACTGGTTGACCCTTCTTTGGCAGCGATAAACTCTACCAAACGTTTTCTGTAGTTGCGGATCAGACCTGCACAACGGTCAGGATGATATTTTGTACTATTCATCTTTACAAAACTGATTCAGTTCAACAATATTCTTGTGGTGTCTGGTGTGAACCTCTCTCAAGGTCATGCCACAGCATTTTAAATTGGGTTAAGGTCAGAACTCTGACTGGGCCACTCCAGAAGGGGTATTTTCTTCTGTTGAGGCCATTCTGTTGTTGATTTACCTCTGTGTTTTGGGTCGCTGTTTTGGTGCATCACCCAACTTCTGTTGAGCTTCAATTAGAGGACAGATAGCCTTACATTCTCCTGCAAAATGTCTTGATAAACTTCATTTTTCCATCGAGGATAGCAAGCTGTCCAGGCTCTGAGGCAGCAAAGCAGCTCCAAACCATGATGCTCCCTCCACCATACTTTACAGTTGGGATGAGGTTTTGATGTTTGTGTGCTGTGCCTTTTTTTCTCCACTCATAGTGTTGTGTGTTCCTTCCAAACAACTCAACTTTAGTTTAATCTGTCTGCAGAATATTTTGCCAGAAGCGCTGTGGAACATCTAGGTGCTCTTTTGCGAACTTCAGACATGCTGCAATGTTTTTTTTGGACAGCAGTGGCTTCTTCCGTGGTGTCCTCCCATGAACCCCATTCTTGTTTAGTGTTTTAAGTATTGTAGACTCGTCAACAGAGATGTTAGCATGTTCCAGAGATATTTGGAAGTCTTTAGCTGACACTAGGATTCGTCTTAACCTCACTGAGCATTCTGCGCTGTGCTCTTGCAGTCATCATTGCAGCACGGCCACTCCTAGGGAGAGTAGCAACAGTGCTGAACTTTCTCAATTTATAGACAATTTGTGAACATCAAGGCTTTTAGAGATACTTTTGAAACCATTTCCAGCTTTATGCAAGTCAACAATGCTTAATTGTTGATCTTCTGAGATCTCTTTTGTTCGAGGTGTGGTTCACATCAGGCAATTCTTGTGAATAGCAAACTCAAATTGTGTGAGTGTTTTTATAGGGCAGGGCAGCTCTAACCAACATCTCCAATCTCATCTCATTGATTGGACTCCAGGTTAGTTGACTCCTGACTCCAATTAGATTTGGGAAAAGTCATTAGCCTAGTGGTTCACATATTTTTTCCAACCTTCACTATGAATATTTAAATTATGTATTCAAAAAAACAATAATTGGTGTGTTATTAGTTTAAGTACACTATGTTTGTCTACTGTTGTGACTAAGATGAAGATTAGATCACATTTTATGACCAATTTATGCAGAAATCCTAGTAATTCCAAAGGGTTCACATTATTTTTCTTGCCACTGTAGGTCCTGGATGGCAGGAAGCTTGGCACCAGTGATGTACTGGGCTGTAAGCACTATCCTCTGTAGCGCCTTATGGTCAGATCCCGAGCAGTTGCCATACCAGGCGGTGATGCAACTGGTCAGGGTGCTCTTAATGGTGCAGCTGTAGAACGTTTTGAAGATCTGGGGACCCATGCCAAATAATTTCAGTCTCCCGATGGGGAAAAGTCGTTTTTGTGCCCTCTTCACAACTTTATTGGTGTGCTTAGACCATGATAGTTTGTTGGTGATGTGGACACCAAGGAACTTGAAACTCTCTACCCACTCCACTACAGCAACATCGATGTGAATGTGGGCATGTCCGGACCTCATTTCCTGTCGTCCATGATCATCTCCTTTGTCTTGCTCACGTTGAGGTAGAAGTTGTTGTCCTGGCACCACAATGCCAGGTCTCTGACCTCCTCGCTATAGGCTGTCTCATCGTTGTCAGTTATCAGGCCTACCACTGTTGTGTAGTCAGCTAACTTAATTATGATGTTGGAGTCGTGCTTGGCCACGGAGTCGTGGGTGAACAGGGAGTCCATGAGAGGACTAAGCACGCACCCCTGAGGGGCCCTCGTATTGAGAATCAGCATGAGAGATGTATTGTTGCCTACCCTTACCACCTGAGGGTGGCCCGTCAGGAAGTCCAGGATCTAGTTGCAGAGGGAAGCGTTTAGTCCCAGGGTCCTTAACTTAGTGATGAGCTTTGTGGGCACTATAGTGTTGAACGCTGAGCTGTAGTCAATGAACAGCATTCTCACATTGGTGTTCCTTTTGTCCAGGTTGGAAAGGGCAGTGTGGAGTGCGATTTAGATTGTGTCAGCTGTGGATCTGTTGGGGCGGTATGCGAATTGGAGTGGGTCTAGGATTTCCGGGATGATGATGTTGAAGTGATCCATGACCAGCCTTTCTAAGCACTTCATGGCTACAGGGTGGTAGTCATCTAGGCAGGTGACCTTCGCTTTCTTGGGCACAGAGACTATGGTGGTCTGCTTGAAACATGTAGGTATTCCAGACTGGGTTAGGGAGAGGTTGAAAATGTCAGTGAAGACACTTGCCAGCGGCCTTGGGAATGTTGACCTGTTTAATTAAAGGTCTAGCTCACATCGGCTACAGAGAGCGTGATCACACAGTCATCTGGAACAGCTGGTGCTCTCATGCATGCTTAGGTGTTGCTTGCCTCGAAGCGAAGGTAAAAGGCATTTAGCTCATCTGGAAGACTTGCATCTCTTTGTAGTCCCTAATAGTTTTCAAGCCCTGCCACATCCGACGAGCATCAGAGCTGGTGTAGTAGGATTCAATCTTAGTCCTGTATTGACGCTTTGCCTGTTTGATGAATCGTCTGAGGGCATAGCGAGATTTCTAATAAGCGTCCGGATGAGTGTCCCACTCCTTGAAGGCGGCAGCTCTAGCCTTTAGCTTGGTTGCTGTAATCCATGGCTTCTGGTTGGGATGTGTACGTACGGTCACTGTAGGGACTATGTCGTTAATGCACTTATTGATGAAGCCTGTGACTGGGGTGGTATACTCCTCAATGCCATTGTATGAATCCTGGAACATAATTCCAGTCTCTGATGAGCAAAACAGTCCTGTAGCATAGCATCCACGTTTGCTGACCACTTCCATATTTGAGCGAGTCATTGGTACTTCCTGCTTTAGTTTTTGCTTGTAAGCAGGAATCAGGAGGATGGAATTATGGTCCGATTTTCCAAATGGAAGGCGATGGAGAGCTTTGTATGTATCTGTGTGTGAGGAAAAAGGTGGTCTAGCGTTTGTTTTTCCTCTGGTTGCAAAACGGATTTGAGTTTGACTTCATTAAAGTCCCCGGCCACTAGGAGCGCCGCTTCTGGATGAGCATTTTCTTGTTTGCTTATGGCCTTATAGAGTTGGTTGAGTGTGGTCTTAGTGCCAGGGTCGGTTTGTGGTGGTAAATAGACGGCTACAAAAAATATAGATGAAAACTCTCTTGGTAGATAGTGTGGTCGACAGCTTATCAGGAGGTACTCTACCTCAGGCGAGCAATACCTCGAGACTAACATAATATTCAGAAAACAATGTTCCGTTCATTTCATAGAAGTGCCTGAAAGTAAAAATATAAATAACACAGAAAAATACCAACATACATTTCATTCATGAAAAACATAAACTGTAGTTTGTTGCATTGAGTGGTAGTAAGTGAAGGTTTCAAACAAACAGTCTAAATCTGGTAGTTTCAAGTTTTGTAGGATTTTATAGGACATAAACCTCAGCTGTGTCCTTTATCTAAACCCAGATAACTTTAACTAGTTAATTAATTATGTTGTCATAAAATCAATACCCACCTTGCTCTCAGATCTCAATAAATGTGGAGAGGGGAAGGGGAATGTCAACTCTGAAGAGATCTTTCTTGCCAGCTAAGCTCTGTCATTTTCGTCAGTCCTACTCCCCATTATTTTTTTATTTAACCTTTATTTAACTAGGCAAATCAGTTAAGAACAAATTCTTATTGTACAATGACGGCCTACCCCGGTCAAACCCTCCCCTAACCCAGATGACGCTGGGCCAATTGTGTGCCGCCCTTTGGGACACCCGATCATGACCGGTTGCGATACAGCCTGGGATCAAACCAGGGTCTGTAGTGACTCCTCTAGCACTGAGATGCAGTGCCTTAAACTGAAGCGCCACTCGGGAGCCTATATTCTGATGAAAAATGTACTTATGTCAATAAAAATGTGAAGGGAATAACATAAATGAAAGGATGTGTGCAATTTAGTATCTCTGTTACACAGTAGTAGCAGACTGTCAGACTGAGGCTGACTTGCAAGATGTTTTTTGTGACAGTTGAAGTAAACCAGCTAGCCATAGCCTACAACATGGAATCTTTGGAATACCATGAACTTGGTCAGGTATGCCATTTGTTTTAAAATACAGTGATTTAATTTATATTTGCCACTGTACTGTGGCTTGCAAAAGTATTCACCCCCTTGGCATTTTTCCTATTTTGTTGCCTTACAACCTGGAATTAATATTTAGTTGGGGGGTGGGTTTATCATTTGATTTACACAACATGCTTACCACTTTTACGATGCAAAATATTTTTTATTGTGAAACAAACAAAAAATAAGACAACAAAACAGAAAACTTGAGGGTGCATAACTACTCACCCCCCCAAGTCAATACTGTGTGGAGCCACCTTTAACAGCAATTACAGCTGCAAGTCTCTTGGAGTATGTCTCTATAAGCTTGGCACATCTAGCCACTGGGATTTGTGCCCAATCTTCAAGGCAAAACTGCTCCAGCTCCTTCAAGTTGGATGGGTTCCGCTGGTGTACAGCAATCTTTAAGTCATACCACAGATTCTCAATTGGATTGAGGTCTGGGCTTTGAATAGGCCATTCCAAGACATTTAAATGTTTCCCCTTAAACCACTTGAGTGTTGCTTTAGCAGAATGCTTAGGGTCATTGTCCTGCTGGAAGGTGAACCTCTGTCCCAGTCTCAAATCTCTGGAAGACTGAAACAGGTTTCCCTCAAGGATTTCCCTGTATTTAGCTCCATCCATCATTCCATTCAATTCTGACCAGTTTCCCAGTCCCTGCCGATGAAAAATATCCCCACAACATGATGCTGCCACCACCATGCTTCACTGTGGGGATGATGTTGGGTTTGTGCCAGTCATAGCGTTTTCCTTGATGGCCAAAAAGCTCAATTTTAGTCTCATCTGACCAGAGCACCTTCTTCCATATGTTTGGGGAGTCTCCTACATGCCATTTTGCGAACACCAAACGTGTTTGCTTATTTTTTTCATTAAGCAATGGCTTTTTTCTAGCCACTCTTCCATAAAACCCAGCTCTGTGGAGCGTACGACTTAAAGTTGTGCTGTGGACAGATACTCCAATCTCCACTGTGGAGCTTTGCAGCTCCTTCAGGGTTATCTTTGGTCTCTTTGTTGCCTCTCTGATTAATGCCCTCCTTGCCTGGTCCGTGAATTTTGGTGGGCGGCCCACTCTTGGCAGGTTTGTTGTGGTGCCATATTCTTTCCATTTTTTAATAATGGATTTAATGGTGCTCTGTGGGATGTTCAAAGTTTCTGATATTTTGTTATAACTCAACCCTGATCTGTACTTCTCCACAACTTTGTCCCTGACCTGTTTGGAGAGCTCCTTGGTCTTCATGGTGCCGCTTGCTTGGTGGTGCCCCTTGCTTAGTGGTGTTGCAGACTCTGGGGCCTTTCAGAACAGTTGTATATTTCCTGAGATCATGTGACAGATCATGTGTCACATATTGTACCCAGGTGGACTTTATTTAACTAATTATGTGACTTCTGAGGGTAATAGGTTGCACCAGATCTTATTTAGGGGCTTCATATCAAAGTTGGTGAGTACACATGCACGTATCACTTTCCATGTTTTTTTATTTTTTGAAACAAGTAATTTTTTTCATTTCACTTCACCAATTTGGACTCTTTTGTGTATGTCCATTACATGAAATACAAATAAAAATCCATTTAAATTACAGGTTGTAACAAAATAGGAAAACCGAAGGGGGATGAAAACTTTTGTATCTGCTGTTAAATCAGTGACTGAATCAGACATTATTAAGATTAATTTGTAATACTACGGTAATATCCTCTTCACTGTAGCAATACTACGTCTCTCGACCCGAGATCTGTGGTGGTCTAAAGACCAATGCATTATGCATGTCACTATCCACCCCAATACCCCAGAGCACTTTTGATGCACTTCGACAAGTTCATCACCAAAATGTATCTCGCTATTGTCTATACACTGCAACTCAATATTGTTACTTCCTAATGCCTGATCCTATTTGGCAATTCATTTTCATAACTGATGTTGTAACTGAGTAATTGAACAGTAATGATAACAATAACAATCAAAATACCTGAGCCCCTAATACACTTTTTGTAAATGCATTACTATTCGATTCCAAACTGCACTCAGTGTCAGTAGAAGTCAGGATTGATCTATTGGTTGATTCGTTATTTCCACCAATGCGTCTACCATCATGGGTGCTACTATGCTGTTCTGTAGGTACTCTGGTTGTGGGCTGGTGGTTCCTGAGAAGCTACAAGGCTGTAATGTGCTGGATCTGGACAGTGACAGATACCGCTTCATCCTCATTTAGCTAGTGAGCCAGACTGGCCATGCCCTCAGTACTGACAGGACAGCAGAACTGGTAGGCCTACAGTCACACAAGACATTTACAATGTTCCCCCACAATTTCCTATCTAATATGTTATTACAAAAGCAACTCTGACAGTCATGTACATTTTGCAGGGCGAGATGCCGAAACTGGATGGGACAGGCATACAGAATGGCTCCCTGGATGTCCTGGTGTAAAACTGTTCCTTCGTTCTGCACCCTCAGGCTTGCTTTCTGCTGGGGATCTATTTGAGTGTCTTACTGAAGCAGATCACACACAACACATATCCAGTGACACTCCCTCCTCTCCATCTCCTTTCAGCTAATAGTATGTTAAGGGAAAGGCCTTATCTATTTACCATTTATTCACTGATTGACTCACAGATTAATTCATCACTGATTGGTGACCTAATCAGTTCCCAGATACCCTGACTGATGTCTCTGCCTCCTTCCTGTAGGTCAAACTGTACCATGTGTCTGTATCCTGACAAAAAGGCTGTTCTCAGAGAGGCCTTCAGAGTGCTCGAAGTAACCTTCACACTCTTTGGTGGTCAGCCAATATTTCAGTAGCATCCGGCATGCCGCACCAAAAAATATCAAATATTGATTAAGTAGTGGTGCTCAAAATTGGAAACGTGTTTTATAAAGCTACTTGATTTACAAAGTGGCATCATTTTCATTAACCATTTGCTTTTCCTCATTTATCTTTGGTGGTATGTGAAAATATTGTTACGCAACCCGCAGTGTGAAATCAGACACTCTATCGCCATCTGCTGGACAATCTTTTTAAACTTTTGTTTATGGGAGTATGGTTTGATTTGCCTTCACAGCATTGTAAAACATTGTAAAACATATATTCTTTTGAAGATTAGAGCCAAAATAAATGACCCAAATAAAACAATATTTGTTCTATGATTTCCAATTCAATTGTAAAAGAGTTTTCTATGCATATCACAAAAATAATATAATAGTTCTTAATACTGTATATTCCCTGATCATGTGATCTTCCTACGATAATATAGTATTTTGTCTCTTGAGCCATCTTTTCAAGACTCTGATAATTCTTGTCAAATCGTATGTATTTACAGGAGGGTGGGAAACTTTACACTGAGTGTACAAAACTTTAAGAACACCTTCCTGATATATTGAATTGGATTTAACAAGTGACATCTATAAGGGATCATAGCTTTCACCTGGATTCACCTGGTCAGTCTGTCACAGAAAGAGCAGTTGTTCATAATATTTTAAACGCTCAGTGAATATTCCAGCTAGTGTGTTCTGGAACATTTGAAACATGACCCAGTTCTCCGAGGTAGAAGCCTTGATTTATGAGTAACAATTGACAGAGCTGAAAGTATAATGTATTCTATCTGACAGGAACAATTATGACAGAAGTGGGACTATAGCACATGTTACAGAGCCTTTATTCCACCAATGCCACACTCTATGATGTTGAGCCAATACGAGACCTAATAACACACTGTCCTAGATACATTAAATTCTCAACAACATAGCAGTGGTGGGGGGGGTGGAGTTGGTTGGGAATTGTGAATCTGATGTTGTTAATCTAATGTTTTCTGTGTGTTGTAACAGGAGAAGATTTAAGTGGTGCCCTCTACTGGCGAGACCTGATCTTTCTAGTACCCGAGGTGGGCTTCAGTACTCCATACCTGATCACAGTTTTGCCTCCGAAGGGCTGTATTTGGGGTTCCTGCTTGATTCCTACAGACAGACATAAAGGTCAAAGTGCGTTTTGACCTCTAAGAGCGTTGGACTAGTAACCGGAAGGTTGCAAGTTCAAACCCCCGAGCTGACAAGGTACAAATCTGTCGTTCTGCCCCTGAACAGGCAGTTAACCCACTGTTCCTAGGCCGTCATTGAAAATAAGAATTTGTTCTTAACTGACTTGCCTAGTTAAAAAAAAAAGTGGATGCAGAAATGCAGCTTCAGCATTCCCGATTCTCCTGACGTCTCCATCCAAAGCTCAGGCAAAACTGCACGAAGACCTAAATGTGGCCCCCAGGTAAACACTCTAGTATCTCATCTGAGGGGCTATCCAAAAACTATCATGCATTTGTATATTTTTCCACCACGCTACATATAGACCATACCATTATGTGATACATTGCATATAGAGAAAGACAAAGCAATTCTAGTCAGAAATTCTTATCAGTATAATTAATAAATCCTCATACATTTATCCTATGGTATTGTATCTGGAAGGACTTCTATGTTATGAAGTAGCATAGTACAGTACTGTTCAGCACCTTTACACAACTCAGAAGGTCACAGCATAATTTTGAGCAGGAGGCTATCCACACAGCTCAGCCCACTCAGTGTCTAAAAGCCCTACTGTCGAATAGATAGATATATGCATTAATCTGCAAGCACCTGTAGCTAAATCTCTCTCTCTCTTTCGCTGGGCTTCTTCTTCTTCTTTGATATCATGGCGGTCCGCAACCAGTCGTTTAAGTGCATGCCCGCCACAAACCGTGCTAGAATGTACGATCAATTTTGCCCAATTTTTTAATAATAATAATAATCCCTACTAACTTCTACCACACCCTCCCCTCCCCAAAAAACCTCCCCAACCCCCCTACCCCATTAAACTTGATCTACACTCCACCCTTAGGATTGTTCAGCATCTCAACAAACATTTCAACAGTAACATCTGTTACCCCAATACCTCTTTTGCCATCTTACCAATAAAAGCTATGATGTCAACTTTATTAATTATCAGTGTCCTTTGACACCACACATTCATGAGTGCAATATTTCTGAACAGGCCTCCAAACAATGCCAAGATCAGCAGAAACACCAGCCCCGACATTAGGTCCACTTACTACAGGGGCTGCCATGGAAGCTCCATCATTCCACACTGTACTTCCACCAATCTGTTTTACGGGCTCTGCATACGATACATCATGACTAATTCTATATCTCTGAGCCTCTCTAGCCTCTCCCTACACCTGGCATCCACCAAATGCTGCACTATGTTCCCCCCAACAATTACAAAACTTAATCTTCACATTGCTCCCACATTCACCGTAATCATGTTCCCCTCCACACTTGGCACATCTTGTCCTTCCTTTATAAAGAACAGCTACATATCCCATTCTTTGCCATTTAAAACACCACAATGGGGATGGGGCAAATTCTCTGACATTGAAACTAAGGAATCCTATCTGTACTTTCCCAAGCCCAACCTTGTCAACCCCCAGCAGCACTGATAGGCTTTCACTTATTTGATCTCCTTTCCTATTGATCAACCTTTTGGCCTCAATCACTCTTCCTCCGATCACATTTTCTTTAATATAATCTGTGGACATAGATATTGGGACTCCCAGTGATGACTCCCCTCCATCTAGCATAAGCACCAGGGGCATGGCTTTTAATCTTCTTCCCATTAAGCTTTTCCATTTTCAGAATCTTCTCTTGCAGAGCCTGGCAACCACAAAATATTAACAATCTACCATTTACAATGAACCAAGCTAATTTCACTTCAACTACCTCTTTCTTTACTGCATTATATTGGCAGATAGGGTGTAAGTGAGGCCCTGTGATCTCATCAAACACTATCACCACTTTCCACTCCAACACATATTACTCTTGCTTCCTACCTTGGCCCTCTTTATGCTTCTTTACTAGACACTCCACTGCTTTCTGTATCATGATCTCTCTACTTCCTATGTCTTTCCACTGCCAGCCATTCCGGTCCTTGACCCTCATCCTCCCGCTCCATACCATCAGAACTGACACTCATATTGTTCGAATTCCAGCATAGCTGTTGCTTCACCAACTTGATCTCAATTTCCTCCATTTCGTCCTCACTACTCGCCACCATTTCCAGCCCAATGAAAACCTCTCACAGTGGCTCCTCTCGCTCTTGCTCTTGCTCTTGCTCTTGCTCTTGCTCTTGCTCTTGCTCTTCTTCTTCTTCTTTAACGTTTTATGGCAGACGACACCTATTGGTTTATTGCAGCCTCCTATTGTACCGGGTATTGAAACAAAACAAAAATAATATATTTTTTATATCCATTGTGGGTCTCTCTAAGTGCTTTTCGGAGCTGCCACGTTAAAGCCCCTTCCTACTTCAAAGCCAGAAAAGTATGACACAACCAATTGAACAGTGATACTGTTTTTTTTTCTCATGAAAATTAATACAATTTACATACCAGTGAATTTGTTACCAACATTTTGTCTTTGTATTTGTTGTGATCTACAAATATATCACATGTGGGCTCTGTTAAGTTAAAAAATATAAAACGGATTATGAGTTTGGTCCCTAACCTTACGCCACACATTTAGGGCATTTAAACATGTATTCTAACAAATACACAAATCATATCAAGGCTGTCTTTTTCTCTCTGGGAAAAATACAATTATTATATTCTGCTCTATTCATTAATAACACACATAATATTACCCCTATTTTTAGTCATTTGTAATCACACAAGACACAAATATATTAAAACCTTTAATAGTGAAGCTGACATGTTGCCTAAATCCGAATAGTTGGTTTGAAATGATTGTTTTCGATTTGGAAGTAATGGAAATGGAAACTATTCAACATTGCAGAACTGAAAGTTGTTCATTGCGTCATTCTAAAGCTAGATCCGTGACGTAAATGCAGTTCAACAAGGCAGTACAACTCGAAAACAGAAAAGCGATCGTGTTACGGTAACAACTCCGTATGTTTTTTCACGGTCTTTGCCTATGTTTTCCTCCATGCCTGCATTTCCCATGGCGCCCGCTATCGCGCTGAATAACTGGGGGACATCTTAACTGTTATTTTACTTGGCTATAACTCGTTTTTTTTAGCTTAGGATTTAATTTATTTTCGTTGCATTCTCAACCGGCCATGACCGTGGAGCAGAATGTCCTCCAACAGCATTCGCAGAAGGTATGTCTACATAGTGGCAATGTTTTCTCCGTCTGCTTGCTAGCAAATCTGGCAGGGAAAGATAGCTAGCTTGCTTATCAAATCAAATGTAATTGGTCGCGTACACATATTTTGGAGATGTTATCGCGGGTGTAGCAAAATGCTTATGTTATGCTCCTAGTGCCAACCTAACAATTCCAACAAATCCCAAAAGTAAAACGAAAGGAATGAACAATAAAGAAGTATTAGAACGAGCAATGTGCAAGTCTAGGATGTAAGGATATAACAATGTATACTATGTATATGCTGGTGTGTAGACACGTTATGAGCAGTAGTTATAGTAATATAAAAGGTGTGT
Organism: Oncorhynchus masou masou; assembly: GCF_036934945.1. Taxonomy (NCBI): domain Eukaryota; kingdom Metazoa; phylum Chordata; class Actinopteri; order Salmoniformes; family Salmonidae; genus Oncorhynchus; species Oncorhynchus masou. The sequence continues at coordinate 64,677,775 of NC_088223.1, forward strand.
AAAAGGTGTTATATTACTAGGATAGGCCTCGACCAGAATAATATATAACTTATGAAGTGGGTAAAATAGTATGTAAACATTATTCAAGTTAATTGTTGTTTTCCAAGTGTGGCGTCAGATCGTTCGATCTTTTCTCAATCGAGTGATCTTTTAGTATTTACAAACATGCATCGTTAAATAATAATCCCCTTCTCAAACAAATCACGAGGCCAGATTGCTAACGTATCTAACTAGCTAACGTTGGCTAGCTTGATACATTGCCAACAAGTTAGCTAGCGCGCTAAAGTTACAGGTAGCCCCACTAACGTAACTTTACAAACAGTGACACGCCTATTTGAAGGGAACAGTTAGCTTGCTGGGTAGCTAGCTAATGTCGTCAATTTAACATAGCCAAGGTCGTTACTGGTTGCCTAAATGTTAGCTAGGTCAAGTTAAGACAGTTTTAGGCCAGTGTGATCTTCTCGTCTTGTGGGGTAGCTAACGTTAACCAGCTAAGACGTTAGAAACCGCTTGTTAGAAATCATTGGGTTAGTTGACTGTTGCTGGGTTATAAGATAACAAGTCACTGTTGGTTTCGTCATACAAGTCAGCCACACTTGACCCAGCACATGATTTGTCTGTGTGCCTGAGCTGGTTTGCTAATGTTACTAAAATTACTGTTGTGATATGTTTGTTTACGTGTTGTGACTGCCAGGCAGGAGTGGCAACGATGAGTCTGAATGCAATTGCATTACTGTAAGCTTGCTGAGAGGCAGTGTGTTGGCTAATTTTGACCGGTTACGTTGACGAATATATATTTGACAAACCCGTATCTAGTACAACTATGCAGATAGCTATGAATCATTGTTGTGATTTCAAAATGGTATACACATCATAGCCACACCACAATGTGATTTGGGGGAAGAAGTCCTCGTTTTAATTAGGTTGTTACAGGTCAGAGTGAGTCATTGGTTCGGTTGTTCACAAACATTAGCTATATGAAGCACACGATACATTGATTTAGTGAGCTGGCTGCTGACAGTATAGTCCTCATACCATAGCAGCTGTTTACTTAACTCAATTCTTTAGGTAAGATGGCTACCTAACTGCTTTATTACACAGTCATGGGATTTGTCTGAGGGTGTTACTATCCCTCAGATTACCATCCAGCACCACATCCTTTGATTGGTGTTGATGATAGGATTTGGCAACATTAGAGACTGTACTCTCTATTGACTTAGTTCAGAATAGCAGGAGGTATGTTATGGTCATGTTTAGTGATGCACCGATGTGAATTTTTTTGTCTGATATTCATTATTTTCCTTGCCATTTTCCTTCCTGATATTTAACATTTTAGCGGCTTTTTAAGCATTCTAGTACAGTTAAATAGTTAACACACACATGGACGCAGTGGTCTAAGGTACTGCATCTCAGTGCAAGAGGCGTCACTACAGCCCCTGGTTCGAATCCAGGCTGTATCACATCTGGCCGTGATTGGGAGTCCCATAGGGTGGCGCACAATTGGCCCAGCGTCGTCCGGGTTTGGCCAGGGTAGGCCGTCATTGTAAATAATAATTTGTTCTTAATTGACTTGTCTAGTTAAATAAAGGTTACATGTACACGCCACACTGACCTAAAAGTTAGTTTGTTGGCATTTGCGTACAGTTGAAGTCAGAAGTTTACATACACCTTAGCCAAATATACATTTAAACTCTGTTTTTCAAAATTCCTGACATTTAATCAGAGTAAAAATTCCCTGTCTTAGGTCAGATAGGATCACTACTTTATTTTAAGAATGTGAAATGTCAGAATAATAGTAGAGAAGGATTTATTTAAGATTTTATTTCTTTCATCACATTCCCAGTGGGTCAGAAGTTTACATACACTCAAATAGTATTTGTCAGCATTGCCTTTTAAATTGTTTAACTTGGGTCAAATGTTTTGGGTAGCCTTCCACAAGGTTCCGCAAGCTTCCCTGCAGCAAAACACCCCCACAACATGATGCTGCCACCCCCGTGCTTCATGGTTGGGATGGTGTTCTAAGGCTTGTAGGCCTCCCCTTTTTTCCTCCAAACATAACGATGGTCATTATGGCCAAACAGTTCTATTTTTGTTTCATCAGACCAGAGGACATTTCTCCACAAAGTACAATCTTTTTCCCCATGTGCAGTTGCAAACCCCAGTCTGGCTTTTTTATGTCGGTTTTGGAGCAGTGGCTTCTTCCTTGCTGAGTGGACTTTCAGGTTATGTCGATATAGGACACGTTTTTACTGTGGATGTAGATACTTTTGTACCTGTTTCCTCCAGCATCTTCACAAGGTCCTTTGCTGTTGTTTTGGGATTGATTTGCACTTTTCGATCACCAAAGTACGTTCATCTCTAGGAGACAGAACGCGTCTCCTTCCTCAGTGGTATGACGGCTGCGTGGTCCCATGGTGTTTATACAAGAGGTCGACCGATTAATCGGAATGGCCGATTATTAGGGCTGATTTCAAGTTTTCATAACAATCGGAAATCGGTATTTTTGGGCGCCTATTTAAAAAAATATATATATATATATTTTTAAAAAGTATTATTATTTTTTTATACCTTTTATTTAACTAGGCAAGTCAGTTAAGAACACATTCTTCTTTTCAATGACTGCCTTGTTTAGGGGGCAGAACGACAGATTTTCAGCTTGTCAGCTCGGGGGATCCAATCTTGCAACCTTACAGTTAACTAGTCCAATGCAATAACGACCTGCCTCTCGTTGCACTCCACAAGGAGACTGTTACGCAAATGCAGTAAGCCAAGGTAAGTTGCTAGCTAGCATTAAACTTACCTTATAAAAACCAATCAATCATATTCACTAGTTAACTACACATGGTTGATGATATTACTAGATATTATCTAGCATGTCCTGCGTTGCATATAATCTGACTGAGCATACAAGTATCTAAGTATCTGACTGAGCGGTGGTAGGCAGAAGCAGGCGGGTAAACATTCATTCAAACAGCACTGTCGTGTGTTTTGCCAGCAGCTCTTTGTTGTGCATCAAGCATTGCGCTGTTTATGACTTCAAGGCTATCAACTCCCGAGATGAGGCTGGTGTGACCGAAGTGAAATGGCTGGCTAGTTAGCGCGCGCTAATAGCATTTCAAATGTCACTCACTCAGAGCCTGTGGTTGTTTCCCTTGCTCTGCATGGGTAACGCTGCTTCGATGTGGTGGCTGTTGCTGGTTCGAGCCCAGGGAGGAGCGAGAGGGACGGAAGCTATACTGTTACACTGGCAATACTAAAGTGCCTATAAGAACATCCAATAGTCAAAGGTTAATGAAATACAAATGGTATAGAGGGAAATAGTCCGATAATTCCTATAATAACCACAACCTAAAACGTCTTACCTGGGAATATTGAAGACTCATGTTAAAAGGAACCACCAGCTTTCATATGTTCTCATGTTCTGAGCAAGGAACTGAAACGTTAGCTTTCTTACATAGTACATATTGCACTTTTACTTTCTTCTCCAATACTTTGTTTTTGCATTATTTAAACCAAATTGAATATGTTTCATTATTTATTTGAGGCTAAATTGATTTTATTGATGGATTATATTGAGTTAAAATAAGTGTTCATTCAGTATTGTTGTAATTGTCATTATTACAAATGCATTTTTAAAAATCGGCCGATTAATCGTTTTTGGATTTTTTGGTCCTCCAATAATCGGTATCGGCGTTGAAAACTCATCATCGGTTGATCTCTAGTTCATACTTGTGTACTACTGTTTGTACAGATGAACGTGGTACCTTCAGGCGTTTGGAAATTGCTCCTAAGGGCTACCATTTTTTTTCTGAGGTCTTGGCTGATTTCTTTTGATTTTCCCATGATGTCAAGCAAATTTTTTTTACCTTTATTTTACTAGGCAAGTCAGTTAAGAACAAATTCTTATTTTCAATGACGGCCTAGTGGGTTAACTGCCTGTTCAGGGGCAGAACGACAGATTTTGTACCTTGTCAGCTCGGGGATTTGAACTTGCAACCTTTCGGTTACTAGTCCAATGCTCTAACCACTAGGCTACACTGCCGCCCCAAATAGGCACTGAGTTTGAAGGTAGGCCTAGAAATACATCCACAGGTACACCTTCAATTGACTCAAATGATGCCTATCAGAAGCTTCTAAAGCCATGACATAATTTTCTGGAATTTTCCAAGCTGTTTAAAGGCACAGTCAACTTAGTGTATGTAAACTTCTGACCCACTGGAATTGTGATACAGAACATTATACGTGAAATAATCTGTCTGTAAACAATTGTTGGAAAAACTACTTGTCATGCACAAAGTAGATGTCCTTACCGTATTGCCAATACTATAGTTTGTTAACAAGAAATTTGTGGAGTGGTTGAAAAACAAGTTTTAATGAGTTCAACCTAAGTGTATGTAAACTTCCGACTTCAACTGTATGTCCCCATTACCAGTAAAACATAATCAAAACCAAAATCTCTTTAACTTACTTGCTGTGCAGTTTCGTTGTTCAGTCGTTTCATTCGCAACCAGGATTTCTATGGAACGCCGTCTGGGTCTTTGCGTGTCAGAAAAAGATACCCATCAAGTAACACTATTTGTGTCAAATAAGCTTGTTGACCTGAATATGACTGCACGTCACAATAATTTAACACGTTCATACATTTTTTTTTACGTAGTTATTACACTATCACTCGTATTTCATATGTCACAACTATTAATTGATACGTATGCTATGATAGTGGTAAAGTTGTCTAACGCACCTACAGTGCTGGTCATAAAAAAAAGCAAACTAGCTCATGGATGCACACAATGTTCTTCCCCAAAAACATAGCAAAACGACATAATCTGTTTCAGTAGGTATAAATAGCTAGCTAACTATATAGCTAGTTGTCATTATCTAAAATAACCCTAATTTATAGTACAGTTCTTATTTGATTAATGGTGGTCAGATCCATCTATGTGAAGCTAGCCACAATAAGGATTTGCCACTAGTGGACTTTGTGGTTAGCCTTCAAAATAAAAAAACAATGACATTCTGTTGAAATCACACTCGATGTATTATACTTTTGAATTGCATTGTGGGCATACTTATTTCACTGTACAGCCTTAACTATGGATTGTGGATTAATGACATGGGGTATCAGTCTACTCAGTGACACCCAGAGAACATTAGCGTCGTAGCTCTTATTGCGGGACTCTGAAACTACTGTGAATTGAATCACATTTATTGCCAACCTATGTGTATTGACCACTATTCCCGAGTATAAACAACACTGCATGGATGTTTGAGTCTGATAACACTGAGGAGGACGTTCGTAAAAAATATCTTGGTTATTGAGTAGACTGATACCCCATTTCATTGATGCTCAGCCTTAGGTAAAGCTGTACAGTGCAATATCAATGTCAATACACACAATAGGCTGACTGGGGAGATGATTTCACACAGTCACAGTCCCGCGATAAGAGCTACAATGCTAATATTTCCGTAAACACATAAGAATTTGTTCTTAACTGACTTGCCTAGTAAAATAAAGGTAAAATAAAAAAATAAAAAAAATTAAACAGTTGTGTTCTGTGGGTGTCACCAAGTAGACTGATACCCCATTTCATTGCTTCACAATCCCAGCTTGTTTAACATTATCTAGTCTAAATATGGCATGATTCTACCAAGTGTAACCTTCTGCGTCACTTTCAAAGAGGTACTTTTATTTTAGAGACAAACTGCAAATTCCACTATTGTGCCTAATCCTTATTGTGGCTAGCTTCACAACACAACCAGGTCCGGTTGAGCCCCACTAGCCAGATGAAGCTAGCTGGCTGCTGATAACGTTAGCTTTGGGCAACAGGGGTAAGTTGCTAGATTTATTTTCATGAACTGAAGATCAATTTCAATAGGCGAACAGGAAGTGGCTACCTAGCTAATACTTACTCACAAGGATTCCTAAATCATTGCTAAGAATAATGAAAATGACAGCAGTTTCTACTGGTCGTTGTTTTCAGGCTGGTTGTATTGGTGCTAGCTAGGTACCAAGCTAAAGCGAGCTACCCCAGAAGTTGCGGTCGAACAAATAAGGCTTTATTACCAATGCGGTATTGTGAACACATCATTCGTGACCGGTGTTTGCTTGTTTGCAGATTTTTTTTTTACTGCTTTGACAGTTCTACTAATAGTAGTGGTGGCGCTTGCACTTGCAAATTCAGAACACACAATAATAACACACTCTATAATAGAACTGTTATTTGACTTGTCAAATTTAAAGCTTATTTAACGCGTCAAATAGTGTTAATGTCAATAGTGTAATTTGACATTTTTTTTGACACGTAAAGACCCAAACGGCGTTCCATAGTATGTCGTGAAGCTAATAGCAGTGACGTCATTACTGTGTAACTCCGGTAGGGAAACATCTGAAAAATAGCTCACTTGGTAGTGTGTACCGGTGCTCGACCAGTCGCGAAAGCCAACATCACCCATGACAGAGAATGGTTGATTGTCAAGGGCATTATCCATTATCTTGGCTTCAATGGATTTCGCCTGTGAGTTGTCTCGCTGAAATGTTCTTACTCTTTCAAATGACTGCTTGACTCGTTGACTGCTCGATCCACACAGCAGATGTTGTGGGCTAGGTTATGAATGCTGTGTTGCACGTGTAGCGCAAAATTCTACGTAGTGTCACTCCGTTATATAGGTATGCACTAGAGGTTGACCGATTATGATTTTTCAACGCCAATACCGATTATTGGAGGACCAAAAAAGACGATACCGATGAGTCAGCTGGCTTTTAATAAAAACATTTTTTAAACTATTTTTGTTTAAAAAATGTTTTTATTTGTAACTTTTTTGTGTGTAATAATGACAATTACAACAATACTGAATGAACACTTATTTTAACTTTAATATAATACATCAATAAAATCAATTTAGCCTCAAATAAATAATGAAACATATTAAATTTGGTTTAAATAATGCAAAAACAAAGTGTTGGAGAAGAAAGTAAAAGTGCAATATGTGCTATGTAAGAAAGCTAACGTTTCAGTTCCTTGCTCAGAACATGAGAACATATGAAAGCTGGTGGTTCCTTTTAACATGAGTCTTCAATATTCCCAGGTAAGAAGTTTTAGGTTGTGGTTATTATTGGAATTATCGGACTATTTCCCTCTATACCATTTGTATTTCATTAACCTTTGACTATTGGATGTTCTTATAGGCACTTTAGTATTGCCAGTGTAACAGTATAGCTTCCGTTCCTCTCCTCGCTCCTCCCTGGGCTCGAACCAGCAACACAACGACAACAGCCACCACATCGAAGCAGCGTTACCCATGCAGAGCAAGGGAAACAACCACAGGCTCAGAGCGAGTGACGTTTGAAACGTTATTAGCGCTCGCTAACTAGCCATTTCACTTCGGTTACACCAGCCTCATCTGGGGAGTTGATAGGCTTGAAGTCATAAACAGCGCAATGCTTGACGCACAACGAAGAACTGCTGGCAAAACGCACAACAGTGCTGTTTGAATTTATGTTTACGCGCCTGCTTCTGCCTACCACCGCTCAATCAGATACTTGTATGCTAAATCAGATTATATGCAACGCAGGACGCACTAGATAATATCTAGTAATATCATCAACCATGTTTAGTTAACTAGTGATTATGATTGATTGTTTTGTTTTTTATAAGGTAAGTTTAATGCTAGCTAGCAACTTAACCTTGGCTTACTGCATTCATGTAACAGTCAGTCTCCTTGTGGAGTGCAACAAGAGGCAGGTCGTTATTGCGTTGGACTAGTTAACTGTACGATTGCAAGATTGGATCCCCCAAGCCGACAAGGTGAAAATCTGTTGTTCTGCCCCTGAACGAGGAAGTTAACCCACCGTTCCTAGGCCGTCATTGAAAATAAGAATGTTGACTGACTTGCTAAGCGAAATAAAGGTGTAAAAAAATCGCCAAAATCAGTGTCCAAAAATACAGATTTCCGATTGTTATGAAAACTTGAAATCGGCCCTAATTAATCAGCCATTCCGATTAATCGGTCGACCTCTAGTATGCACGTCAGCTTTGACATCGGTTTTGCACATTGGCGTTAAACTAGGAATCGGGTCAATACCGATGTTGGCATTTTTAGATAATATTGTCCGATTCCGATATGTTCACTGATATATTGTGCATCCCTAGTTATGTTATTGAGTTATATAAGGCCATATACAGTGCAGTTTGAAAGTATTGAGACCCTTTCCCTTTTCCACATTTAGTTACGTTACAGCCTTATTCTAACATTTATTAAATAAATTCCCCCCCCATAATGACAACGCAAAAACATTTTTTTTTTAGATATCTCTGCAAATTTTATTTAAAAAATACAAAATACCTGATTTGCGTAAGTATTCAGACCCTTTACTATGAGACTCGAAATTGAGCTCAGGTGCATCCTGTTTCCATTGATCACCCTTGAGATGTTTCTACAACTTGATTGGAGTCCACCTGTGGTAAATTCAATTGATTGGACATGATTTGGAAAGGCACACACCTGTCTATATAAGGTCCCACAGTTGACAGCGCATGTCAGAGCAAAAACCAAGCCATGAGGTTGAAGGAATTGTCCCGAGACAGGATTGTGTCTGCACATATATGGGGAAGGGTACCAAAACATTTCTGCAGCATTGAAGGTCCCCAAGAATACAGTGGCCTCCATCATTCTTAAATGGAAGTTTGGAACCACCAAGACTACCAAGACCCTGCCAAACCGAGCAATTGGGGGAAATGGCTTTGGTCAGGGAGTTGACCAAGAACCTGATGGTCACTCTGGCAGAGTTCCTCTGTGGAGATGGGAGAACCTTCCAGAAGGACAACCATCTGCAGCACTCCACCAATCAGGCCTTTATGGTAGAGTGGCCAGACAGAAACTACTCTTCAGTAAAATGTACATGACAGCCCACTTAGAGTTAGCCAAAAGAACCTGAAGGACTCTTGGACCATAAGAAACAAGACTCTCTGGTCTGATGAAACCAAGATTGAACTCTTTGGTCTGAATGCCAAGTGTCACGTATGGAGGAAACCTGGCACCATCCCTACGGTGAAGCATGGTGGTGGCAGCATCATGCTATGGAGATGTTTTTCAGCTGCAAGGACTGGGAGACTAAGGGTCTGAATACTTTGGTATTTTTAATGAATTTGCTAACATTTCTAAAAACCATTTTTTTTGCTTTGTCATTATGAGGTATTGTGTGTAGAATGCCCTGTAAAATTGCAATAAACCTAGGTAGTAACACACAGGATGTAATATGCCAATGTTTTGACTGATTTCATGCCTTGTTGCATGTAGGACCAAGTTCACTCATATAGGATACAGGATATGTAAACTTCTTGGTGTTGCAACACTTTGGAATGCAGAATGCTCATTCCTTTAATATGTCGTAAAGCCTCAGAGTGGACTCTCGCAGGCAGCCAGGCCCGTTGTGCTGGTGTCATTCACTGGCACTGACCTCCTTGTAAGGGGAAACTTTGTGCGACAGACACTCTAGACTTGCCTGCACCCATGTTTATTTTGTGGCAAACATGGGGTTTCCATGATGGTATCTTTGCAGCACACAGCCACTTGTAGCAGTGCACTTAATGTTCTAGCCTCTATGGCTGCAATCCTAGGGCCTAGTAAAGTGGCCTGAGCCTCAGGTCCTGGCAGGAAGTGCTCTCCGTCATTGTTTGGAGTGTTGGAGTGCACTCGACCAGGGTGTGTAATGCACTGGCTCATTGTTTAATGGACACGGCCATTGTGTGGTGGTAAGCCCTTGCACCCCAGCTGGGGTTGACATGCGCCAGCAGGGCAGACATGAGTGCACAGTGCAGTCTTGTCCTCTTCACCAGCTAATGCCTGTCTGTCTGCATGGATTCGGTAAAACATTGTAGCCTTCTTGCAATACATCCCCCACCGCAGCTTATCTAGCTTGGTTCAGTAAAGATTGTCAGACATTTTGTGCTCTTGCTGATTATGTGTTCCGCTAATGAATTGATGAAGAGTGACGTGTGTCCTGTCATGTTCTCATCTGCCTCTCTCTCTCTGCCTCTCTCTCTCTGCGCCTCTCTCTCAATTCAATTCAATTCAAGTTTTATTGGCATGGGAAACATGTGTTAACATTGCCAAAGCAAGTAAGGTATATAATATATAAAGTGAAATAAACAATAAAAATAAAAGACATCACACATACAGAAGTTTCAAAACAATAAAGACATTACAAATGTCATATTATATATATATATATATACAGTGTTTTTACAATGTGCAAATGGTAAAGGACACAAGATAAAATAAATAAGCATCGATATGTGTTGTATTTACAATGGTGCGTGTTCTTCACTGGTTGCCTTTTTCTCGTGGCAACAGGTCACAAATCTTGCTGCTCTGATGGCACACTGTGGAATTTCACCCAGTAGATATGGGAGTTTTTCAAAATTGGATTTGTTTTCGAATTCTTTGTGGATCTGTGTAATCTGAGGGAAATATGTCTCTCTAATATGGTCATACATTGGGCAGGAGGTTAGGAAGTGCAGCTCAGTTTCCACCTCATTTTGTGGGCAGTGAGCACATAGCCTGTCTTCTCTTGAGAGCCATGTCTGCCTACGTCGGCCTTTCTCAATAGCAAGGCTATGCTCGCTGAGTCTGTACATAGTCAAAGCTTTCCTTAATTTTGGGTCAGTCACAGTGGTCAGGTATTCTGCCGCTGTGTACTCTCTGTGTAGGGCCAAATAGCATTCTAGTTTGCTCTGTTTTTTTGTTAATTCTTTACAGTGTGTCAAGTAATTATCTTTTTGTTTTCTCATGATTTGGTTGGGTCTAATTGTGCTGCTGTCATGGGGCTCTGTAGGGTGTGTTTGTGAACAGAGCCCCAGGACCAGCTTGCTTAGGGACTCTTCTCCAGGTTCATCTCTCTGTAGGTGATGGCTTTGTTGTGGA